>NC_065526.1:38645118-38666643 GCF_006386435.1 Epinephelus moara
AGTCGTCTTTCACACAGGGCTGCCGACAGATTCTACAATGTAGATTGCAGAATCTGTCTTGAGAGATTATAATCACAGTAAATCAGCACACTGTAGCCAAAACCTTCATGTCACTAATACATATGATGTGTTTGTAGCCTACCACTTGATCATGTCACATCAAACATTTCTTACTA
This sequence comes from Epinephelus moara, assembly GCF_006386435.1. Lineage (NCBI taxonomy): Eukaryota > Metazoa > Chordata > Actinopteri > Perciformes > Serranidae > Epinephelus > Epinephelus moara. Next base: position 38,645,295 of record NC_065526.1, read on the forward strand.
CTAACTAACCAATATGGAAATCCATCGGTAAAAAAAAAAAGAAAAAAAAAAAAAGGATTTTTTTTTTCTTCCTATACCTCTGGAGGCACTGCCCCCCAGGGAATCGCCTTGTTGTTTACAAATACTTCCAGGTAGAAAACCGGCAGAGTTTAGCTATATATATATATATATATATATATATATATATATATAGCCTCCTGTTGTCGGATACGACATGAAACTACTCCAGTTAGCTCAGTCATGTTGTAACTAAGACATCTGCTGGAAAAAATATTTTTTTCACGTTGACGAGACGGCGTTTTGGGTGGAGCGGTCGCCAAGGATGCGGAGCTTGCTGTTTCTGTAGGTATACATTACCTGGGGACACCTGCACGTCTCGGCCCCGCTCCCTCAATTGTGATTGGCTAAAGCGCAGCATCGTTCAAACTCAAAGCCCCCCCCCTGTAGTCGTCTTTCACACAGGGCTGCCGATAGATTCTACAAGACTCTCAAGAATCTGTCTTGAGAGATTACAAACTAACTTACTCACTAATATTTGGAATTACCATAAAACTTAAATTAAAAGCCTAGTCCCAATTAAACTCCAGGCCCCTCTTACTAGCACAGAGTGCTAATTGAGTATCTCAATTAGATGCCTGCTCTGGTTGCCAAAATTGAATTGAATTAATAAAGTAAAAAGCAGTTCATTTTTATAGAAGTTCTTTGGATGTATAAAACCAGGTTGTTGGCTACCCACTGGAAATATAAATGTTTTAACTTATGTCAATATGGAGATGCTACACATCATTAGCTCAGTTAGATTCTCTACAATTCATTTGTTCAGTTCATTTTACTGAGACCTCAAGCACCGTAATTCATTCAGCTCTACTGGCCAGGTAAAGACAGATGGAAAAAAGTGTCGACAACGTACCTCTAAAGTTTTCATAAAGTCAGAGTATGTGTCTATTCCTCGATTACCCAGTAAGTTATTCATATTCCTTTCCTTGCCGTAATCCTCAAGTGCCATAAAATGAGTGAGGTACAGAGCAGGTAGGTGGCAGCTTGGTCAATCAACTCAATCCACTGAGATTTTGGGCCTTTTCCAAACCACCCCTACACCCTCTCCCTACCCACCTTCACTCTGTTTCCGCATTAATGTGGAGGGTCTGCCACTTTGAGTGCTGTCCCAAACCAACTAGTGGGGAGGAGGAGCGCGTTATAAAATACTTCAACAGCAAGTCTGCATTGATGCCTTAGTGACCATGTGCAACGCTGTACTGTTTGTCATGAAAGACGGTCTATACAAATAAAGTTCTGTGACTCACCCTACAAACATGATCTCCTCAAGCTATGATAGACATTTATATGCCTACTGTCACACAGATGTAACATGTTACATTGTATTTAGGATGAAATACTATACTCTCCACTAGTTTCTAGAAAACAGTCATGTACATTTGATTGTAGTGTTATATATCTACAGGGATAGTTACAAAAACCAAGCAGCTTATAAACAGAGTGAAAAGCAAGAAGATGTATACAAAGAAGACAGAAAAGAAAAAAAGAAATGCCATCAAAGAAGCATAGGAGCAAGTTTTATTTTTGTTTATGTATTTATTTATTTATTACCTCCGCCAAGGAGGTTATGTTTTCGCTGGCGTTTGTCTGTTTGTTTGTCTGTTTGTTTGTCTGCAAAATAACTCAAAAAGTTGTGAAAGGATTTTGATGAAAATTTCAGGAAAGGTTGATAATGGGACAAGGAACAGATGATACAATTTTGGTGGTGATCAGTTGAAGCGAAGTGGATAAAATAATAAAATGGTGGGAAATCCCAGCTGCTTGGCGGAGGTCTGCGCTCTCCAAGTGCTTTTCTAGTTTATTTATTTATTCATCAGTTTATTGATTTATGTGTATTTCTAATGATAAAAAGATATACAAAAATTTCAAATCAATAGCAGCACATAAAGATTAAATTTAAGTGCTACAAGGACATTGACAGTGTACACCGAAACACTCTCTGGAAGAGAGTGCAATGTCACCATGGGTAATACCCTTTCTGAGTGGTTTCCCGTTTAGTTTGGAGCAGGACAGAAGTGGATCATCTCTCCTACCCTCTTCCCTCTAACCATGGACTGCATCACAACCAACACTACTGCAATCAAACCCAGAAGCACCCAGTGGACCCTATTCTCCCAGTTGGAAGATCTCGACTTCACCGACAGTCTCGCTCTCCTTTCAACCAACCACCCCAACATGCAGGCTAAAAAAGACAGGTTCAACAACCTTGCCAGACAGGTTGGACTCAACATCAACACCTCTAAAACAAAAGTGATATGTGTAAACACCACCCCCATAGCACCCAATCTTGTGAATGGGGAACCACTTGAGTCTGTAGAGGACTGGGCAGCCTCATCAGTAAGGACGGAGGGACCAAAAAGACATTAAGGCAAGGTTGGGAAAAGCTCATGTTGCCTTCTCCTAACTCTGGTCGATTTGGAGATCCAAGCAATATACAGTAGCCTAAAACCAAGATGCTCTTGTATAACAGCAATGTCAAGTCTCTCCACTGTACAGTTTGGAGAATTGGCACATGGTCAAAACAGACATGATGAGAATGGAAGTCTTTCACAAATGGATGCAAAGACAACCTAGGAGGCCCAAAACCACCTGGTGGAGAACCGTGACACTGGAGGTGGAGGAGTCATGAACATTTCATGGGGAGAGGTACAACATGCTGCCAAGGACAGAAGTAAAGGAAAAGGACAGCAAGTAAACAAGTAAGCTACAAATACATATGAAGAACATAAAATGGGAGAAAGTTTTATTTCTCTCCATGGTACCAAAGTTAATACAGTTCCTCTTGAGGCTGCAGAGAGGGAAGTTTGTCCCAAAGCTTGCTGCTGTATTTATTCCCTACATCTTAATGAAGATTTCTTCACTCAACTGTGAAGGTGACTACAGACGGAGATGAATTCCACCACAGAATGACAGTGGGTAGGGTCCGGTTTTGGAAAGGCCCTTTGACTTGCCAAACACGGGTGTAACTAACAGTACTAATGCTGTATTGCAGCCATGGAGCCGTAGCCATTTTAGCTTTCAAAGAAGTGCTTGACAGAAACAAAATACTGGGAACCAAAGGAACCCAACTTCCTAAGAACACTGAGCTGTGCAGCGACTTTGGAATAGTGGCCACAGTCAGAGGTGCAGGTCATGTGACATGCTGGGGACAAAAAAAAAAAAAAGAAAGAAAAAAAAGACTGTGTGCATTCGTGTCGGTGAAGATTCTCAGTCATCCAGGTCATGGTAATCGTAAGTGCTATATCGTAGGCAACTGGACTGGAAATTGCATCTGCAGTTCTCTTTATTGTTATTCTTATAGTTTGTAATATTTATGATTATTTTGTTCGTTTAAACAATTAATATTCCCATTTTTACTGTTCGACTGGTCACTGGTTACTTGAATGCGCTGTCATCCGCCACTGCGATTCACGTTAAACAGCTGTAAATGAGCTGTCAAGATGTCATCTGTGGGTCAGTCGATGTAATGTCCGCTGCGCAGAGGACTGTGGGTCAGAATAGTCAGAAAATCATGCAGGCTTGCACACTGCAAATCCAACAGGATGTAGTAGAACATCCACCACAGAAGCCTGAGGAGCTTTTTCAGTATATCTGTCTGGTGAGAAACTATTAGTGAAATGAATGGGGAGCCATTTGGAAAGAGGAAACAAACAACAGGTATTAAAAGGAGCCTGACTTGGTATCAACTCCATCCCTATGCTGTCTTAAAGCTTGTGTGTCCTGGTTTGCTTGTAATTTAATTATAATTGCCTTATATTATGAGAATAACTTTTTCATGTTAACAGATCAATACTGTATATACTGTATATTTATACTTTTTCAGATAAAATATACTCTAATTGAGGTACAGTATTTGTATATGGAATCTTTTATGTTGTGTTACTAGGGCAACAGCTTTGGTAGCCTATCTGTTACTTCTAGGGTTAGGGGTTAGGGTTATTCCTGTCAGCTACTGGGTTAAAAACATTCTGACAGGAAACACATTTAGAGTGTTTATGTTGAAACAGTCTATAGCTGTAAATGGAATGTACACGTGATAAAGTAATGACACTTGCTCTGGAATGAAACTCATATCAGGATGTTCCAAAAGTCCATCCATCAGGCTGTAAACTGCTGCAATAACACACACACACACACACACACACACGGCACAGGGGAAATGACATTGTGCTAACACATATATAGTCACACTTGGAAATCTTTGCGTCTTCAGTACTGCAGCAGGAGGGGGTGAGTACAGCAACCCGTCTTGTCCTCACAAAGGCATTGTTATAGAATGGAAACCTTTCTGTTTAGTGTTTAAATGTCCCTTGCTGTCCTGTCTAATTTATGACGTGTCCTGAATAATGTGTAGGATCACCGAGGCAATAAATGCTGAGATATGTTTTGATGTGGCTCAGAGATGAGGAGAAGGGAGAACCTGTTGGTAGGTGCAGTGACAGGGGGAAGTGCTGCCTAAGTCACATTATTTCTCTAAATTTAGTAATGAATAACATCTTCAATTCTGCATTAAATTTCCTCAAAATATTGAATGGTTAGTCACATGAGATTGAGTAGTGTGTTATATTGTAACTAAGACTTACAGTATGCATCTCTGATAGCACTGTTAGATGAAGTGAATATAAGTGTATGTTAACTGTGAAGTGGAGTGTAGATGCATGCAACGGTATGCTGACTGATGATTTGATGTAAAGTAACAGCAACATTTTGCCACATTTAACTTCAAACAATGTTTAAAAAAGTGGTGTGAACTTTTTAAGGTCACTTTTTACCACATTTACAGCAATATTTGAAATATGTTAAATATAATGTCACAGTTAAATCTAAATATCAGATGTTAAACCTAAATGTTAAATCTAAATCTAAATGTTAAATCTAAATGTTAAATCTGAATCTAAATGTTCGATGTTAAATCTAAATGTGCTTGGGGAAACGAAATATTTAGCTAATATGCAAATGCTCACTGCTGTTTGCCGGAAGTACCAAAATAAAAGCCCAGGTGGTCAGACTGTGTTTATAGCATCAAATAACAAATTAAAACCAAACTAATTGGAGAAAATGAACACTTGAACATACATCGTGTGATAATAACTACCTAAAATGACAGAAATTTTATTTGACCTGTACTTTGAGTTTGGTTTTACTTAGTTATTTGATTTATATTTTGGTACTTCCGGCGACCGGCAGTGTGCATTTGAATATTAGCTAAATATTTAGTTTCCCCAAGAACATTTAGATTAAACATTTAACATTTAGATTTAGATTTAACAATTAGATTTGGGGCGTCGGTGGCTGAGTGGTAGAGCAGGCACCCCATGTATAAGGCTGTTGCTGCAGCGGCCCGGGTTCGAGTCCAGCCTGTGGCCCTTTGCTGCATGTCATCCCCTCTCTCTCTCCTCCTTTCACACTTAACTGTCCTGTCCATTAAAGGCAAAAAATGCCCAAAAAAATATCTTAAAAAAAAACCCATTTAGATTTAGATTTAGAAATGGCACCCCATAGCCACAACACTGCAAAAGACTGACTGTAAATGCTGAATTCACCAGTTTCCTTAACTTTGTCCCGTCAAAGACTAACTGACTAGAGCTAAACCTCTTCACTCTCTGCTAAATGACAATTTACTGTAGCCTACTTTATCTTTCAGGTTGCCTGTGTTATAATAACACATTCTCACTCCAACCTTGTCACTATTTGATGTTTGGTCATGGACTTTCCACGTCATATGACGTGCAGGGTACCCTGGGCGCATTGGTTATTGATGTTCTGGGGCGCCGTGTCAACTTCAGCCTGTTACATGCATTGTCTGATTTCAAAATGCACTTCTGTTTTCACAGGAAATGTGCAGTTTGCATGCAGTCTCTTTCAATAATAATAACACTACATCCGTACAACGCTGCAAATTGACTTTTTTCCCCCTTCAACATCAAATGCACGTGGTTACATTTTGCCAACACACGCACAAGGTTAGGTCCAGGCAACACACGCATGTGGTTGGGTTTAGAAAAAAAGAACAGGGTTTGGCTTTGCAATCTTACAGGAAGCAAACGCCGGCCTCCCGGGTGAAAGTTGGTGGTTGTTGGACCCATCCACCACCACTCCTGCCCTCCCTACTTTGACTTTTGCTCCCTTAACTTATGTCGTTTTGCTGGTAACACATAGTTGCAGCTCTGAATGGATAGAACTCTCAGGAAGATTTTATTTGACATCTGTCCTAACACCTCCCAACACTGTGTCTCTCACAAACAGTATTATATTTGGTGGTATGACTCTGTTCTCTGACCTCTCCGCCTTTCCTTGGGCCTACGCAGAAAGCCAAAGGTGCAGAGAGGACACCTACACTTCCACAGGCATGCAAGGAAAGCCTGAGGCAGAGATAGCATGCCTCCCTGCTTTTCCACGTACCTATAAGGAAAGTCTAACGCAGGGAGAGCAGCAGCAAAGACCCCCGGGAGCAGAGCACAGCATCACTGACAGAAATGACATGATATGTCAGACACAACAAGAAAAGGAGGAGCTGGGATGGAGGAAGGTTGCAAAGCCGCTTGCAGTGGAAGCAGCAACAGTAGGCAGGCCAGAGCAGTTTAAATAAGGCACCCTGAATGAGATTTGCCAATTGGTTGCACAAAAGGACTCATTAGATCTATCAGCTGACTACCTTGCCTTAATCAGGCGCTCCATCAGTTGAATGGGCTGCTTGAGATCAGCTCATGTAGCTTGGATGTAGCCCTGCTGCTGTTGCCACCTGATCCAAAAATTTTGACTTCTTGATGATTAAGGTGTGTTGGTGTCTTCTCCTTAGTGTTGTATTGTGTCAAAATGTACATTTTGAAAATGATCTGAACTTAATTTGGCTGCAAAGTAAGATACATCAGATAACTGAATTAGGGCAGCTCACAGATTCAAGAGGAACAATACAACCCTCCATGTGTTACAAACGTAAAGCATGAGGTTTCAAAGACATGATAGAGACCAACTTTGAGGTCTAATGAAAATATGGTGGAGACCTTTAGCAAGAAGAAAGCTGCTCAATGGTTTATCCTTGGTAGATTTGTTAGAAAGTGTAATGATGGCAGTCTGGATACATATTGTCAGATACAGAGAAACAGTTAAGGTCATGTTGAATTCATTCTTTGGAGGAATGTGTGATGTCTCTTTCATTTCAGACTTTCTGGACACCGTGTAGCGGCTGATACCTTATCTCGTAGATGTCTCCCGTGGGCTTGTGTTTTCTTCTTTTTATCTCTGTCTTGGTGTGTTACTGGGTGCCAGCAGGCTGCTATGCCAATGGCAAGGTCAGTGAAGTGTGTGGCAGCATGGAGCCCCATCATCGTGTCCCTGGTCAAACCACTCAAAGCCCCTATCACTTAGGGACCAACACCACCACATTCAGTCCCAGAGATCACATCCAAGGTGACTAACAACTACAAATTTGTTGAAATGTTCAAACCCAACACTACCAATGCATGTACATATTTCCATGAACCCAGTGCTGTGATAAAGCTTCTAATGTGAAAAATATACTATGCTCATTTTTATCCTATCTTTCAGGAAATCTACCCTGAAACAGAATCTATACAAAGTTACTCCTATTAGTAAAACAGTTTACTATATGCTTTTAAATATGCAGTACTTCAAGAGGAGGAAACCAGTCAGCATAGTCTTTTGTAATTGTATCAAATGAGGGAAGAAATGTAAATAAAACTTTGACCAAACAAATAAATTTTGAGGCTGCACTGAAGATTAAACCTGGTCCAAATACAGGTCCTAGAACAAGTTTAGTAAGATATTAGTTTATAACCAAATGAATAGAAAGTATTGATAACATTAACATCATTTTTCTTTTGGTTTTTAACTTTGAATCACTCTTTTCCAGTAACCCTGTCTGGAACATCGTATTTTGAGGGCTTTCTGCTTCAGGCCAGAGATGCAGCCAGTCAGGGCTCAGTAACCACAGCTGGCACCTTCACCCTGACCAATCTGAAAAAGACACAGCTGCTCACCTGTAATGAGCAAAAGGTATGCATACATGCACAGGCACATAGTAGTAATCAAGACGAGCCAACAGAGAATCAACAGAGTAAAAAAGTAATAGATCACAAAACCCAGAAACAAGGATAACACACTCAGATTATTCAGCAAGCTGTAAAATATATGAAAATACAATTACAAAATCTGTGTGTGTGTGTTTGTGTGTGTGTGTGTGTGCGTGCGTGTGCGTGTGCGTGTGCGTGTGCGTGTGCGTGTGCGTGTGCGTGTGCGTGTGCGTGTCCAGGGTTCAGCAGTGAGCCATACGAGTGATGCCAGACAGACAGAGGTTGTTGTCATCTGGAATGCTCCTGCAGATGCTCCCACGCAGGTTCAGTTTTTGTGAGTTTATTTCTTTCTAAATCCTTATTTAAAGCAAGCTCATGCTTAACAGATGCCACCCCGGTCAGAAGTATGCCTAATGATTACAGTTTTCTTTGCAAAAGATCACTACAAAAGATCAAGATGTTGTTTAAGCGATACAGCTAGGTAGCTTGTCTGCCAAGCAATAGCAGTTCTGGACGGGGGCAAGGAGGAGCTGCCGCTCCCATAATATTGAGCCTGGACCACCGTCTAGCCCCCCTAGCTGTGGCAAATAATTTCTTAAATTTTTCAACCCACATTTGTCCCCAGAGAGGGAGAATTATAATTATTTGTGGGAATTGATAAATCAAATGTACTGTAAAACAATTAAACACTGAGTCCCTTTTAATAGCTAAGTATGGCTACACGTGTTAACAAATCAACACCAGTCTCAATAAGATGCTGGGTCTAGTTGCTGTTAACAGTGCAAAGCAGTTCATGTTTGTACAAGGTCTTTGGATATGAGAATCAAAATCAAAATGGGTTTTCATAAAAATGAATCCAAATTGTGACTGTGGCTTTAACAGGATAAAGTGGTGTGTTCCGGTATGCCGAGTGCTGTAACACCCTCTTTGTGTCATTTTAGTTCGGTTCAGTTTAGCTCAATTCAATTCAATTCAATTCAATTCAATTCAATTCAATTCAGTCCAACAGGCTTTATTGCCATGACATTTAACATGTGTTGCCAAAGCACAAATACAGTTTAAAGGTAGTGAATAACATTTACAACTGATTACACAAATGACAACAGTCAACACAGCAAAATAGGTATTTATTTATTTTTATTTTTTTCCAAATTTCTTTATTCAGTTTCTGCAGACAGTACAGAAAAGTACATCAGCTTCATATCACATCAGAGCGTCTGAATTAGAGTGAAAGAAAACCCCAACATGAATCCCACTATCCCTCCTGACAACCCGTGTCAGATGTGGTCACAGTAAACAACTAAATTGTTACATAGCAACATACAATTTGTAAACAATTAAAGTAGAGCAAGACAAAATAGAGTAAAATATTAGAATGATAAAGAAGAAAAAAATAATAAATAAGTAAATAAATAAAAATAAATAAGCCAGCCAATTCTTTTAAGAAGTGTCCTCTGCATCATCAGGAATAGCAGGGGGTCCCAGGTTTTATGGAACGATGTCAAAGATCCCTTCTGTGAGAACCTTAACTTCTCTAACTGTAGACATCGTAAAATTTCACGTATCCTGCTGGAAATGTGGGAACTGCTTTTGAACAAAGTGTCTCATTTGAAGGTACTAAAAAAAGTGGCTATTGGGGAAGCTGTATTTGTCTGACAAAGATGCAAAGGATGTGAAAACACCTTCGTCATATAGGTCATAAAGTGTTCTGAGGCCCTTATCTGACCATACGCGAAAAGTTGGGTTGGAGCAGGAAGGGAGGAATGCATGATTATTCAAGACTAGAGCAAGAATCGAAGCCCTATGTAAGCCGTGTTGCTTCCTGAATTGAATCCAAATTTTAATTGTATTGGTGACGACCGGGTTAGGTGAGACCTTATGGGCAGCTGTGAGCAAATCATAGAATGCAGAGAACAGGAAGAAGATGATATCTCAGTATGAGCCCAGGGTGGACAAGCGCCTGTACCTTCACGACTGAGCCAGTATAGAAGTTTATTAGGTCCCAGGCCCAAAAGTAGTGACGAAAATTTGGCAATGCTAGTCCCCCTTCAGGTTTAGAAAGTTGAAGAATATGTTTCTTAATACGGGCTGGTTTATTATGCCAAATGAAAGCGTTAAGTTGTTGGTCGAGATTAGCAAAAAAAGGATTTATTAAGACAAATTGGGATGTGTTGAAAAAGATACAGAAATTTCGGAAGAATAACCATCTTAATAAGATTAACTCGGCCTGCAACGGACAGGGGGAGGGCAGCCCATCTGGACAAGTCTGACTGGCATTTATCTAATAACGGCTGAAAATTCTTCAGAAAAAGATCCCTGAAGGAGCTGGTAATAAACACCCCCAAATATCTGAATCCCCCTTTAGATATTTTAAAAGGGAATATGGATTGTGGAAGTGACCTCGCCAAATTGTCTGTATCTATGGGTATATTTTCCAGTGTGACTGTAGTTGCCCACTACAATGTATTTTGGGTGAAGCTGCCTGGACCAGTCATCTATCAGCATGGTGTTACTCCCCAACCCCCTCAGTCAGACACTACACCTCCTCCAGTACAGCCCACAACCACACCCTCCATCCTGCCTGGGCCTGTGAGTGTTGTGACATTTTATTATTGATGATTATTAATTGTGACATCAATTTCCTGTCTGAACATAGAGTAATCAATTAACTTTAATGTAAAATGAGTGTGACAGATTAAGACTAATAATCTTATTTTACATCTTTAGTTTACTTCTGAGGGATGTGGCCAATCAAAATCATGCCTGCTAGATCCTCCAGGCTGTGATCCAACAGATCCTCACTGCTTCTTCCTGTCCATGACTACAGAGGAACCAGACAAAATGGTTTGACTATTAAAGAAATACTTCACCCGCAAAATTAGTATTTGTATATCAGTTAATCACTGTGTGATATGTTGAATTCATGCTTTCACAGTGAACAGAGAATCCAAAAAAGGCAAACATTCCTCATGAATTGAAGTGAGCGGGGGCCACGTTTAACAACAGCAAAAATATATCACAACATCTGTTAATAAACTCTCACACAACTCGTGCAGTGCAGTCAAAGTCTTATTTATCCAGTTGTATGCTCAGTACTTCCCAAACACACGCATTTTTGCTAAAACATTACTACTTCTGTCTACAAATAGCACACCTTGAGCAGACGCAGCATTTGAGCTCCACTTGAGCAGACCTCAAACATGTGCACAAGCACGCTACTCAGCTGTAAAAGAGACTGTTTTTACTGATCACAAGGGTAGCCAGAAAAAAAACTGCGGGTGTGCAACAAAAAAAAACTGCGTGTACTGCATCTTATTATCTCTACAACACATAATGGACTAGACTGATGGGCACCTCAGTCTAAAGTCTACAGTCTACAGTTTATGTCCCAGATGTGCCAATCACTGGCACCCTTCTAGGCCTGTAATGTAGCGTATAATGACATGACAAGACAAAACAACCTTTGGGGGATGTTTTTTCTGGTGGCGCATCGGTGGAAGTGGAGCAGTGTGGATCAATGAAAATTGAAAACAACAAACAGTTTATTTCAGGTGGTAACACATTACGTGACACTATAAATGTAATAATATTACCCGAAATCCTGTTGGTAACACATTATATTACTTGTTACTGCTAAAATGTAATACATTACTGTAACGTGTTACATTTGTAACTTACTTTTGTCATCTGCAACCATGCTGAGATGCATATTCCAAATGAGCTGTCTACTTGCCCAAAGAATGCTCCCAAAACCTGAATATTAAATTAGCATATCCCACGTCTTAATCGGAAAATGCTTCACTTGGAATAAGACCTAACTCAGAATATGCTGTTTACATGAGTTGTATCAAATTCTATGTGTATTGTCATATTTAGAATAATTGTGGAATTTTAGTGTGCATGTGAACATCTGTCTCCAGGTTGCTTTTGCCAGTTAATCTGCTAGACTGCTTACAGCACAATGTCAGAAGATTTTTATTTTGTCAGTCACATAAAATTTGCCATAGTAAAACTAGCAAGGTGAAGGATGAGCTTTCACTCTCATTCCTTTGTGGTCTCACTGAAATCTTTCTGTAATCTCAGGCACACCCACTCTTTGAACACTAAATATTTAGAGAATACAGCGATGTCAAATAATTAATGAAGAAAAAATATGTATGTTCCTCTTACTGTTCTATGGTTCCTGAACACTGTTGATAGTTACATCAAAACTATCTGAAATTATAGAAATTACACATTAACATTAATGTCACCACTGAATCTTCATCACTTTTCTCTGCAGGCTGTGATATTTGAACTGAGTGGCCCAGCAGAGGGATATGTTGCCTTTGCACTGTCCTGGGACACATGGATGGTAAGCTAGTCCCTCAGTGTGACACAACATTCTTCATCAAATATAGACCCAGTTGATCTTCATCAAAAAAAGATCTGCAGCTGTGATGAAGAATTTCACCATAGTGTGCTGCATGAGTCCTGACACTAACAACTTTCTGTTCTGATTCATTTACCAGCATGTTGTACCTACAGTATATTAACCTGAAAATGACAAAATATACGTTTTGAAGTCTGTGTTTATGCACATGTGTATGTGTATGTGTATGTGTATGTGTGCCCAGGGCAATGACGATGTGTACATGTGTATAAATGATGGGGGAGGAATATCAGTGAGTGCTGCCTTAGTCAGTGGACGAACACACCCTGAGGACGAGTCACAGGTGAGAAATGAAAACACTTCTCTACATAAATCGAATGGGCAGAATGGGAGCCTTGGACATTAAACAGTACAGTAGATGTTATTGACTGCGAAAGAGAAAACAGACTAATGTTCACTGCATGTATGCTGTAAAGTCTCATTTCAACCTCTCCTTACTTTCCTTATTTTTCTTGAAACTTTTTTTTTTTAAATTTTACTATGGTATTCTATTTTACAACTTTGTTCATGAAAATATTGAATTGACTATTGAGTACAAAGACATGGTGTGCTTGCAGACATACAGTTTCTTTTTTGAATGTTCTTATTTTCTCCCAGCACCGGGCTGGGCACCTGTGGGTAATCCACAAAAAGCTGTGTAATGGGTAAAAATATGTATATACTATATAAATTCACGGGTACGGGCACAGGTAAAAATGAACTACACACAGGCAGGCAGCTGATGAGAACAAAAATATATTTTTAATTTTCTAGAATAAAATCAATGAAAAAGATGTGTAGTATATGTGCAATATTTTGGCATCTACCCTATTATCAAGCTGCAATTCCTTTTATTTTGTAAGTCATTGACACAAGTGGAACCTTTGACCCTGTCATCACATTTGTCACAGACGTGGAGGACTGCAACAATGAAACATTGCAGCCCGAGGATGAGGTGGCAGAACATTGAGTTCAAGACACCTAAGGAGGATATGGTGGTGGAGGGAGCATGCTGAAATGTTTTCTAACCTGGCAGTGATTGAATGTTTTCACCATCCCAGCATCAAGCACAGCCAGTGAAAGAGACCTTTTCTCTGCTAGATTAATAATTCAATAACGGAGAACCTAGATTCATGTGAATGACTGTAGCCTGTATGTGTTTAATCACTGGTGTAGGTCAGGTTGCAGGACTTGAATTAACGGGTTTGAGCAGGTGCAGCTGTGACTTAGACATATGACGGGTAACGGGTCAGTTCTGGGCGGATATGGGCAGGTGGGGGTTTTCAAAAATGGATCCATGCAGGACTCTGATTGATATTGATCTCATGTCTGAGTGTTAACTAGGAAGCTGGAGTCATGGTGTGGTTAGCTTAGCTTAGCATCAAGACTGAAAACAGCCAGTCTGGCTCTGTCCAAAGTTAGAAAATACACATATTAACACATCTTAAACTCACTAATTAAGTAGTATATTTCTTGTTAGTTTAGTCTGTACATAAATAGAAATGTGAAAGGGCTTGCAGCTAAATGGAGCGATTCCTGTCAAAAAACAGCCATAACCAGTGATACTACACAGGCCAGCTAATTCCCACAGACAGAAGATTGATGTCCAACTTCTTACAAAGAAAGCTAATTACCGAATTCCCCAAATCTCCCTTCCTGAAATTGAATTCAGTCATGGAGACGCCTCTGTACAGCGTGGACATTTTTCTAATGCTTTTGTGTCTAAGTGACTGATGGAGTCAAAAATTTTTTAAATTGGTGTTGAGAGAGATGAAACAGGCTGCAATCTACAGGCAACTGAGCACCATCATTTTACATGCACTGCAAGTTTGTTTTTGCCTCTTACAGGCTCAGATCATCATTGTTCAAGTGTCTGACAACATAACAGAAAGGAACCTACAGAGAAATGAAATGTTTCTTTCTTACCTTTCGCTGTCTGTTAGTGTGTGTAATCAAGTCTCACTCACAGAGAAATCTTGTTCTATAATCTCGGTGACTTTTTCCACATTGTAGAAATCAGTCATGACACTGACAATATTTTAGACAATGCTAAATAGGGGTAGGCGACATGGCCCTAAAGTAATAACACAATATTTCAAGGAATTTTTGGGATAACAATATTCTTGACAATATAACAAATTAGTATAAAAAATATTTTATCATTAATTTAAGAACATAGAATTGCAACAAAATAAGTGATATAATATTACATGTAAGCGTAACAGTTTGCCTTCAAATATTCAGTATATTCATTTCTTTAGGTTGTAAACAGTAACTCAGAGTGAGATTCAGATTCTATATACAATATTAGTAGTTCAACAACATTAAGTTTTTTGTGTGTGTATGATTGAGTTGTATTTTTTTCCACGTTGACGTTTATGCTCTGCCATTACTCCTCTAATCATCACGCTGTAACCTGTGACAGGCTGTTATGCTACCATAACTATTGCACAGTCACATATATGTAGTTTTTTGTTGAGGCGCAATCGGCATCAAAGGTTTATGACAACATCATTCGACAACACCGAAATCCTGCATGCGCATCGCAAGAGTGGAGAAGGAGAGACGCAGTGCTGCTGCCAGAGGAGCCACTGAATGAGTTCCCTCTGAGCGGTAAGTTGCAAAAAGAGTCTGAGAAGTCCAGGGCTGTTCATAAAATATTCAGGACGCCACAGTTTATTCCACACTACTGAAGCTGCTCCTCTTTTTGGAACCACTGCAGAGTCACTAATAATTTCGCTTTTAGCCATGCTTGTTGGGGCAGTGCGTAACAGTATGATGTCAATATGCCAACAAGTTAAAATATTGTGAGAATCACAATATGAATTTCATGTAACAAGTCACCTCTTGCAAGATTTTAGAATGAGACCTCTCCTTGTGGGAGACTTTGTAACACACTCACACAAACAGACCAGTGAAAGTCACGGAAAATTGTTTCATTTCTCTAGAGGATCCTTTCCGCAATGTTGTCAGACACTTCGAATAAGAATTTGAGCCTGTCAGTGGCAAAAACAAACACTTTTAGACGGTGCACAATTGCCCATAGGGATTACATTGTAGTGTTTTGCTGCTGCCAGCTGCAGCGCTCTCTCTAAATACTGGACAAATTTCAAAAATTGTTGCCTCCATTAGTCACGTTGACACAAAAATATGAAAAAATAGGACTGAGCCTTAAAACACATAGAAGTTTCACTTTAAACCCTAAATGTTCTGTGTGTATGTGTGTGTGTGTGTGTATGTGTGTGTGTGTATTTGCAGTCTGGTCTCTCCTCAGTGTCATGGCGGCTGGCAGATGGAGTGATTCAGTGCAGGTTTAGTAGACCAGTCAAACTGAGTGATCAGGAACCAGCACGCTTTGATCTGAATCAAGAGTACTTTCTGTTTGTAGCCAGCGGACGTGCTCAGCATGGTAAGAGAATATACACACACGCATGTCAATTTGGAAACAGAACCCATTGACCTTGACAGTTCTCCTGTGTCTTGGAGGCTAATTTAAGTTCTTATCAATCTGCCAGAGCCTTATCATATCACATGGAAGTTGGTTGGAATGGTATCAGTTTTATTTGGGGAGCAGGATGTCATTAGCAGGAAATGATGAGCACATACAGTAAAGCAAAGGCCTATTCACTGTTGGCTTTTTCTAACACTCTGGTTAATGGTTAATTGGCCTTTCAAGATTGAAGTGATTTATGATTGCACAACACAACACAAACAATTTCTCATTCTTTGCTAACTTGCACTGTTGCTTTCCTCCAAAGAGAGCATGTTATGAAGATGCTGCAGTTTGAGTTGTTTGAGTTGACTTGTGTGTCCCATATTTAAAACACATTTAACGGATAAGAATTCATTTTCTGGCTGTTTGTTTAAAGGTTGTGGAGGTACCGTAAGCTTTATATGATCTTCACAGGTCTGGGATTTCTAGAATGACTATTAAACAATAACATTGCAAACTTTGATGTCCCACTGGTGTGAATGCACCAGGGGTGACATTAGTAGAATTAAATTACTGACTTATACAGTAATTACTAAAACTGAAACAAGCACCATTCTTGTGTCTCTCCTCCAGGTGAAGTATGGAAACATAGCCAGCAGCCATTAATCTCCACCCACAGAAAACACATCACTGGACCCCCAGAGGTCCTGAGAGGCTCCCGGGGCCCCACCATTATGAAACTGCATGGTTTGTTGAGTGCTCACGTTTAGGTCACTGACAGTGTCTGGTGCAGCCACATAAGCCGAGGGACATATTATCTAGGCTTAACAACAGGGGTGCAACAATACATGTATTCACATTGAACCACTGAGTACAAGGCTTTTGGTGCGGTACACGTCACAAACCCAACGATATGTTGAACTATCCTATTACATTTGTAAACTAAAACTATAGCTTAAATTGTGTTTAATATATTGCTCTCCGTGCCACTGTGCTCAACAAGGGAGCACACAGGATGGAACAGGAAACATGCTGTCTGCCCCTACCACCCCCAAACCAGAACATTCTACACCAGTGAGACACATTGGGGGGCAGCTACGCTAAGCTCGCTCATTGTAAGATGGTTAGTAACACCATTACCACACCCGAAATAGAAGATCCTCCAACAACCCACAGGCTTGGTGTTTTGTACCACTTTGGTTTTGCTGTGAATTATGAGGGCGATTGAGAGAGAGAGAGAGAGAGAGCAGTGGATAAAAACACATCAAGCCAAAGAATAAGCCGCCGCACAGCTACAGACTCTCCTTAGTTCAGTAACAGACACGACCCCTGAGCCAGAGGATGAGCTGCTGCACAACCACAGACTCACCTTAGCAGCCAAGCCAGTACCACACACGTGGTTGCACAGCGCAAAATCCCCTGCACAGCGATAGCCTCTCGTTCTGCGGCTAACAGCAACTAATGTTATTTCAAAGCACACACCCACAGCAGTGAGCAGTAAGTGCTGGCAGGCTGGTTAGCCGATTCGGCCAGATAGACCAAACGGTACATTTGTGATTTTTAGCTTGTGTCAGAGAGCTCGTGGGATACAGCAAACTTGCCGCCAACACACAGTGGGCGAAAGAAAAGAGACTGATACTATGCGCTCTAATGTCAGTAGTAAAGTAGTTTTTATACCGAAGGACACAGAAATGGTGAAAAACAATTTAAAAGTCTAACTCCACAGTTCAATGTTACATAGTTCCAAGTCTTTTCACGTTTTCAACAAGTATTTTCTAACATGTAGAATGTGTTTAGAAAGAAATCACTGATTTTTCTATACCCAGATTTTAGACCATATCAGCCAGACAGTAATTCCTGCTTTGTACAAAAAACTAAGTCCTAATTACATTAGTTTTCATACATTTAAAACTTTATGAATAAAGGAAATTTCTCTGGCATTCCTACTTTTTGCTGTATCAAAAATATATTGAACCATGACACCGCTGTATTGTATCGAACCAAACCATGAATTTTGTGAACCATAACACCCCTAGTTAACAAAGTTTCATTCCATCAATTTTCTCTGAGTTACCCACAACACAACATAATCCTAATCAGATCACTTTAATGCAATCAATAATGCACACAAAGCCAAGTGACAGAAAACACATTATTAGACAATTAGATACTCGGTAAGATGATAATGTCAGTCTGCCAGCAGATTTTTGTCAGAAGGAGAAGATGAAATAGTCTTGCCGTTATGATGTTGCAGGGCAGTATTTAACTGTTTTCAGTGTAACATTTGGTGTTTACTTTGGGAAGTGTGTGTAGCTGCAGAAAATAACTGCTTGATTGCCTTGACTTCTCTAGGTGCATTAATGCTGTTAGCTTGGATGCTAACAGGAAGTGTTGGTACCTTCATTGCCAGCTTCTACAAACCCGATTGGCCAAATCACACTCTGCTTGGCCAGAAAGTCTGGTTCCAGGTAGATATTAGACATACACACATATGCACGCACCTGTGCGTGCACACACACACACACACACACACACACACACACACACACACACACACACACACACCAGCTTTGCAAAATAAAAAATGTAGTGAAAGAAATGACAGAGACAGACATAAAAGCTATGCTGTCGTGTGTGTGTGTGTGTGTGTGTGTGTGTGTGTGTGTGTGTGTAGGTTCACCGAGGCCTGATGATGCTAACTGTGACTCTGACCCTTGTTGCCTTTTTCCTCCCATTTTTCTACAGAAAAGGTTGGAGCAAGGTACAGAACACACACACACACACACACACACACACACACGGATACAAACACAAGTTGTGCAGTAATTGATAACTGATCCAGCATCTCTCTCTACTGGTGGTGGAAGAATATAACAGCAAACACAATTTTACTTTTTTGACAGTTGATGGGTGCCTTGTGCTGTTTTACATAGATTGACCACGTCAGTGGGTAGAAAAATGTGGGTCAGACAGAATGACACACTGACAGTTTAGCATACCATACCATGACTTAGTCATACCAAAAATTAGGAAAAAAAAACAAACATTCAGCCACAGGGGGAGCCACAGCACATTTTAGCCATTTTTAAGCATTTTTCTGTTGTTATAGCGCCACCCAGCATTTTTCTGTTGTTATAGCGCCACCCAGTTGCCAATTAGAGTTAAATTTCTCCAGGCACCTTGAGACATCCTGTTCTACATATCTACCAAGTTTAGTAAAAATTCATATGGCGGTTAGGCCTAGATAGGAAATTAGCTCTCTAGAGCCTCCATTTTGTTTGATCGGGTCAATAATGGAGGGGGCCCCTCAGATTATGTGTGGTCATATGCCTACAAAGTTGCGTGGTGATCGGTGAAACCCTTGAGATGTTATACACCTTTATGTGATGAGCCACGCCCTCCGCAATATTCATTGCCTTATAGAAGCTCAGTTTTAGTAAGTTTTCCAACTTTTGCCAAGAGGGAACTTTAGATATTGGTCCCTAGATTATGTTCACCCAGTTTCATGCAGATCGCTCAAACTTCCTAGGAAGAGATCCATTTGAAGTGTTTTTCAAAAAATTCAAAATGGCGGAAAATTCATATACCGGAAATTATGGGTTCTTGAGACCAAATTTGTTCCTCATGAGGAGAGGCATCTCTGTGCAAAGTTTCATGTCTCTACGACATACGGGGCATGAGATATGCCCATTCAAAGTTTGCAATTTCAATCGGTTGCTATAGCGCCCCCCTTTGGCCAATTGATGTAATATTGCTTCATTCACATCATCCCATGACCCTCTACCACTGCCAAATTTCACATGGATTGACCAAGTCAGTGAGGAGGAAAATGTGGAACAGACACACAGACACACCCACCCACAGACAGACAGAGTTTTCGTCATTGTATAGTAAAATAAGATAGTAAGATACACATAAAATACGACATGTTCTGAACTTACAGATATTGTTTGTATCAGTGTCTCTGATTTCTGAGGACTGTGTTGTTTTTGTATGTGATTCCAACCCTACTCCCACTGACATTATATCACTGGAATATGTAAATAAAACTAGTGAATGTGTGTGTGTGTGTGTGTGTGTGTGTGTGTGTGTGTGTGTAGCATGCAGGTGTTCATCCATATCTAGGCTGTTGCGTTCTAACACTATCTCTGATTCAACCAATATTGGCTGCGATCAGACCATCACCTGACTCACACAGGTAAAATACCTTTTACATTTACATGCAGTAGCAACTGTAATACTTCCTCCATTTCTTACATAATCTGAGGCCTGCCTCATATGATCAGTTGTATGATTCAGGAGGTTCACACAGTGGGTCTTGTTCAACATCTCTTAAAGAGGCAACAGATAGGATTTGGTTTTTTTTTTTTTAGCTTGGCGCCACCTAGCGTCAGTGGTGTTGCTCACACTGTCGCAATGACCAAATTGACCGTGGGGATCTGAGATAATCAATAAAATGTAGGCTGTAAAGTCACTGGCATACCTCTATGTATATGTAGAATGAGAGGGTGTGTGGACAGTCTACTAAATAAATGAGTAAAGAGACCGAGCAACAATTATAAGATTTATCTGAAGAAAAAGCAAATAGTAATAGTACTTACTACTAAAACATTCAAATGTTACAACTTGAATCAATATTATTAAACTGCTGGCAGAGTGTATTGACAGAGGAGAGGCGTTCATCAGACAAACGGGAGTGGAGGAGAGGATTTTACTCCACTTCTCCCGGTCGGAGATGCTGGGTGCCCAGTAGCTGCAAAGGCTGCCCTCACGGGGGGGGGGGTATCACTGTCCGAGGGCTGCCGTAGAATGGCAACGAGGATGTCAGCCAACCAACACTCGCTACCCGGTCCCTTGTTGCGGCGATTTGCGATGCTGGCCAGCTAGGAATGAACTAGCAGCCAGTACAGTACAGTCCTCTCTCGTATAGCTAACATTTAGCTGTGTTACTTACTGATCCATTAGAAAGAAAGCTAGCTGGACATCAGTTTTGAAGCCTCTTTGGTCACGGAGCTCCCTCCACGTCTTGAACGCCTGACTGAGGTTTACTCTTGTTTTTCCTCTTCTTTTATCACTCTCCTTTTACTCTTGTTTTTCCTCTTCTTTTATCACTCTCCTTTTTGCTCTTCTTTGCCTCCTCAGACAGAGAAGCTCGTTTTCTTTTGCTAGGCCGTTTTTCACTTGTTTCCGCTCGTTTTCTTTTGCTAGGCCGTTTTTCACTTGTTTCCAAACTTTGTCCGTCTGCCATTGTGCTCAACTATTCAATTTCAATCAATTTTATTTATAAAGCCCAATATCACAAATCACAATTTGCCTCACAGGGCTTTACAGCATACGACATCCCTCTGTCCTTATGACCCTCGCAGCGGATAAGGAAAAACTCCCCAAAAAAACCCTTTAATGGGGAAAAAAAAA
>NC_065526.1:38669167-38739858 GCF_006386435.1 Epinephelus moara
AAAAAGAAATCAAAAGTAATCAGATAATGATCCGATAGCGAGGGATTCTGTGGAAAGACTGTTAGGTTATCAATTTCAATTCCATACGTCAGAACTAGATCGAGGGTATGGTTAAAACAATGAGTGGGTTCATGTACACCCTGACTGAAGCCAATGGAGTCTAGTAACACAATTACATGCCCAACTCTTCATAAGGACCAGCTCCAGTCCCTGATTGGCTGACCAACCAGTTTTGCAATACATGAAGCGTTTCCTGCCGTAAAGCAGATTTTTCCTGCGAAATTTCACCCCCGGTGGCAGAAGCTTATTACAAAGATTGCAAAGCCACTAAGTAACCTATGTAAATGCTGATAGTCTGATTTTACTGTGGCCACTACCCTGTGCAACCCACATTATTTTCATAAAGATATATTAAGGGAAAAAATGCTATCTGTTGCCTCTTTAAGCCCCTACTCTACTGCACAAAAAAACCCTTTAACATCCTCTAATATCTGGCTTTTTAATGTATTGGGAAAGATTACAAATTGCATTTAAACATGGGTCAAATGACCCTGCAGTAGTGTTGGGCAAGTTCCTCTCAAAATGTAAAATATTATATTTTTCTAGTTAACCTTCATTTGAAAGTAATGTTACTTTACAATATTACTCTTTGTGTAGAGTAATATCTTACTTATTACACTACTTTTGCATTACTTTGAAACGGAGGCTAGCTCCTTATCCCCACTGCTTTCAAGGAGCCTTAGGACGCAAAAGCAGAATGAAATATGTAGCTTTCTGCTTTTGCGTTAATGATATGGGGCTGGACAGCGTATCATATTGCCGTCCAGTCTGCTGGATCGGAAAATAGGGCCCAGGTTGAAAAAAACATTAGTTCCCCTTTAAGAATGTAGAATCAAACCATGTTTTTTTACTAAAACTAACCACGTCCTGGTGTGGGTAGAGGCATCCAGGACGTAGAAGGATACCTAGTGTGCAATATATTGACATGAAAGGCCACTAACACAGCAGATGATATACGTGTATATATATATATATATATATATATATATATATATACTGTATATTAGATATATTATTTTATTTTATTTTATTTTAATTTATTACTTAAAAGTGACCAGAATGCAGGAAAAAGGGCTCTTAAACTCAAATTTTGCCTTTAATGTTACTCTGTTAGTGCAACTATAACTGTGCTTGTACGCTAAAGTCTGACTGTATGAATAAGTGACTGACATATTGGAGGATTTAGTGATTGAATGTGTAGCTGTGAGATTTATTTGCATTTATATAAAGATATTGTTACCACAGTATATGAATGTACCTGTGCAGGAGATCCATCTTTAACTGGGGCCACTGGGGAGTTGGCTCTGTGACTGAGATCATGGCAGGTTGGTTTGCATTCAAATGAATTTCCAATTTTTTTTTTTTTAATAATACCTTACTTCCTGGGGCTTCCTATCCAGTTGATCAAAGTGACATCATGTCCTCTGTATGTGACTGCAGTGGCAGCCATGTTCCTGGGTATTCGACAATCATCACTTCTCCTTCCCCAGCCATGGGCAACGCATGTTCTGATTGGCTACGTGGCATGGCTGGCCTCATTTAGGGTCTTCCTCCTGATGTACACACACCTTTACACCAAAAAATGTAGGAAAACTTGGTTGAAGTTGAGTTTGATTCTTATAGGGTACATTTGGATTTTACTGCTACACTTTTGTTCTGAGGAATTGTGATGACAAAGAGTTATCCTTCATGACTTGGCAGAGTATTGAGAGCACTGTTGAGTGCTTCTCCATATACCTGCATGCTGCTCTAACTGTTGTTTGTTTGACGTACAGTATCGGGGTCAGATGACCAACAAGCCATCCTGTCTGACCAATCAGAGCACAGCCGCTGGGTAGGTATAGCTAGTTGAACTAGCTTTTTTTGGAGTGGAGAGATGCAGTCAACAGATACACTTGTTAACCTCACTGTAATGCTGTTTCACGCTGCTTTTTTATTTGTGTTTATTACTCAAATGAGTAATATTTTTTTACTGAAAGGTTAAGATCTGTCCATATAAGGAGCCTAAACAACAACACTTTGCCAACTGCCCAATAAAAACATTAATATTCCAAAGTTATGTTGTCACCATGGGGTTGCCAGGCAACTAGTGGAGACTCCAGGGGCCGGTTGCACCAACTGGTCTTAAGCCTGGTCTTAAGCTAAGTCGGTCGTAACTTGGCGTTCTAAGTCCGACCTAATAGTTACGCCGGTTGCACCAACAGGGCTTAAGACTTCTTCTCACTAAGACCGGGCGTAAATCTTACACCTAGTCAAGAGCAGGTGTAAGGTCATTATCAACTTTATTATGGCACGTCTCATCCACTGTCTGTATACGAGCGGGCATTTAGACGGGAGAGAGTAATTAGAGACAGAAGCAATTGGACATAGCCTATCAGGGCTCGACAGTGCGAGTGTTTCACTCGCATTTGCGACTAAAAATAGGTGTGTGCGAACTGTAAAAAATATTTAGGGGCACATGTGCGCATAAAAAATCAGCCGAGGCAGCCTATATTTTTGTCAATAAAAAAATATGATAATCTAACCGCAAATATTGGAGGAACTCCAGCCGCCTTCCCTCTTCCCTCTTCCCTCTTCCCCGTGTGACATGGTTATGGGCAGTTTTCCAAGCCACTGTCGGCACAATGAATATAACGTCCAGGGTCCACCGGGCACGTCAGCGGCGCGACACGTCTGCAGCGCGAGTCCCGTAGCAGCTCGCCCCCCTGTTAATCAATTACAGCGACTCCATCTGCAATGGGAGCGGCGCGACAACCCCCGTCTGCCGCGCTACAACTCTCTATTTTACGCGGCTCTTCTATTTTTGTCGCGCTACGCTCCCCTACGCGACCCTCCAGCAGATAAAAACTACATGAAATAGTGTGCTAAACGAGCACAATGTGTTTTTAAATGAATAAACCATTATCAGAGGTGATATGTGATGATTTTTTTTCATGCATTTACCCATGTTTATCCGTGACATTGTGTAAATGTCCGTGGCGGACATTTGAAAGCGAGTAGATGACAAACAGTACAGTAAACTTGTAGATAACTCAAATATATGTAATAACTTAGGTGGAAAATGCTTTAACATTTCATGCAGCCTACATGCAGCCTCTCGGCTCGGCAAACAGTAAACAACCCCGCTGGCTTCTCTACGTTTCGCTTCCATACGCAGTCAGTGGAGCCCATATGAATATGCCGTGATGCTACGTTGACGTGACGCTTAGTTTGCAGCCGGTGGAGCCCAGCCGTTCGTCCCACTGTCGGCAGGGTGGAAATAAGTCAAAGTGTGGCGGAGGCAGGGACGGTTTTTGCTATGGGCAATGTGGGCGACTGCCCAGGGTGCAATCTATGTGAGGGCGCACGAGCACCCTCCAAAACAAAACAAAACAAAACAAAAAACTCGCCAGTTTTCTAGACTACCGCTCATTTCCACGTCAAGTTAGTGGAGTGGGCGGTGGGGCGCCCCTATTATCACGGCGGTTGTGGGTTGAATGGGGGTCACAGACAGGAATACGGCGGAGGATCACAGTGCGCAAGATAACGGCTTACCGGCGACAGAGAAGTCCGACTCCAGGTCCAGTAATTTCCTCTTTCGTTGGTGTTATGACTGCCCAGTAGTACCTGGACACATAGACCGCGGAACCAGGGGGGCCATGGCCTGGGTAACTTTTGTACTCTGACATAGAGGGCTGCATTGGGATTGGGTCCCGCCGGGTCCCGCGGGTCCCCATTAAACAGTAGAAGAAGAAGAAAAAGAAGAAGAAGAAGATGTAGCCTAACGACAGGATGTCAACACAGGAACTTGGTGCACATGCATGAGCGTTTCCACTCCATATTTATTCATAAATGTACGAATATGCCCTGAACAAGCTTTCATACCAATTTGCTGCTTGCTCCACCTGTCTGTCTGTCTGTCTGTCTGTCAGCTCCATCTGTCATGAGACAAACATGAAAGAAGACGTGCAGTTTATTGTGTTTCACCGGCGACGAGCTGTCATTACGCGCGACTATTATGCACGTCTGCGCGCTCTTTACAACTCACTGTGTGAACCTATGTTGCATAATAAAGATTTGCCCCCTCGTGATTTTTAACAGCCCCCTCAGTAACTTCATCCTGGCGCCGGGCTTGCCTTAACCTCAATCACTGCGTGATTATATAAAGGTAGAATAATAAATAAATACAGAGGAGGAGAATAGAATGAGAAACAGCCTTTATTTCATTAAAAACTAAATGAAAACAACGAAATAGGAGCGCTATTCCTGACCAGTGCGTTAAGACATGCAGACCAGGGAAACGAAACAAACAACCCCATGAATCTCTTTATTAATAGCCTTTAAAATGATGTGTTTTCTCCTGCGGGATGGGAGAAGACACAAAATCAATGCATCTCTATTACTGTGCAGGCATAAATTCTCAGAGTTTTGCGGGAGCGGGTGGGAGTGGACATACACATTGCGGTTGCGGGTGGTAATGGTCAGAAATTCAGCGTTCTGGTTACTTTTCAGTAACTGCGCAGCTGCGTTTGTTTTGTTGTTCGGTGTGTGTGTGTGTGTGTGTGTGTGTGTGTGNGCTTTGCAACGTTATTTAATACATCAGTAATATTGTCTGTTTCAATGCATATGCCCCCCCACCCCCTCCGCATGACTTGAAATTATGGCCCCCCCTTGTTCAGATGCGTTCCGCGGTCCACGCCTGGACAGCCGAGCTGTGGCGGCACAGGTATGTGGCGTGTCAGAGGAGAAACGAGCAAAATGGGAGCGGAGGATTCATCCTCTCTTCTCGCCTGCTCATCTGTGTACTCCGGCTCAAACAGGTATGGCTCTGGATCTGTGTCCGCTACAAGAAACTCTTCAAAATCGCGTTCAGAGTCGTCCGTTGCAGCTACTAAAATCCGGAGATATCGCTAGGCTAAATAAACAGCTGAGTTTTGTTTACAAGCTACGTCTGTGCCTGCTCACCGGTGTATCCCTCTGCGGATCACAGTGCAGGACGTACTGACCCCCTATAAGCGCCATGCTAACCGCTGAGGACGTACTGACCCCCTATAAGCGCCATGCTAACCGCTGAGACCCAGCCACTGGACGTACAGACAGAAAAAAGATATCGATCATGTTGTCTGAATATGAAAATGATAGAGAAAGGGCATAACTCCCAAATCGTCGGAGTATTCTTTTATGTGAAGATACACAGTGAAGACATAACATAATCCTAACATAATCCTAATCCAAAGCTGTTACCTGCAGCCTTCGCTTGCAAAGCTAACACTACTAACGTTAGGTCAGTCCAAGTAATTAGTGGAAACATGCTAACATGCTTTACGTTACACACAAATTAGTAGTAAAGTAAGACCTGTTCATAAATGTTCTGGTGTAGCTCTGAATTTCTTATAAACTGAGGACAACTGCCTGCTGTATATTTGTGTTCATGGTCACAGTCACAGATAATTTTAGATGATGTTCCTTCGTTATCCGCCATGACATCAAAAGTACAACCAAGTCCTCATAGATACATCTCTGGTAAAACTGTTAGGTGTTATGTGTTCAGCAATGCCCGTTGCGTACTGCTTACTCGAAGAACACTGTAAACACGGCTCCTTCTTCTGTGGTTTAATCGCTGTGGGCCGCTGCGGGCGAGCAGAATCACTTTCGCCTCGGGTGCCGTATTCTGGTTTGCTGACTTCCGCTGTGTGTCCGACCCTAAATAGCCATATAGAGAAAGGCTTTTTGTCGCTGTTGGGTTCAAATAAATATGCGGATCTTCAAGGGGGGGTGATACGAACTAGGGATAGTTTTATTAATGGTAAAAAGTTCCGCACAGCTGCTTTAAGCTAAGCTAACTGCCTGCTGGCTGTAGCTTCATGTTCATGAGAGAGCTACCAATCTTATAATCTAACTATTGTTTTAAGTGACGATAATCAATTTGTTCTATTAAAGGGTAACCTCAGTAAATGTTTTCTATCCTGGACTCTACTTCCCTATGTTTTTTGAGTCCAAGTGAATAATGCGAGCAGCAGTTTAAGAAATTGATCCAGTATTGATCAAGACTGCTGCAGCCAGCAGTGAAACGGGCAGCAATGTAATCCCTGGCAGCAACTGAGCACCGTCAGTACACGTCCACTGAAGGTGCTTGTATTTGCCACTGACAGGCTCAGATTGTTATTTGAAGAGTCTGACAACATCCCTACATCAATCGACCTCCTTTTTAAAGAGTGATGCCAGGTTTAGACAGATATTAGCCCGATTACAGCCCGACACAGCTGTCCTACGGTGTCGGTTCGGATCGTAAACAGCGAGTGCAGTGCGCAATAATCCATCATATTATCCTGTGTAGTGTGTCATAGAAGCGTCTGGGACGCCTCAGGACACGATGGAAAGTCTAGCTGTTTGAACTTTTTGTTTTTGTTCTTCTAAGACACTTCTGGTCACAGCTGTTACTTTGACCAGTAAGAACACAGAGTAATCTGTGCTTTGGATAACTGTATGGCAACAACACACCAGCCTTTTTGATATTTTATCTTGGGACTACCATGACAGAGTAAAAGGGAAAAATGCTTGCATGAAATAGCAGAGGCACTTCATGCCATTAGCATGATGCTAGCAAAGAATGTTAATTCTTCATAATGGAGAAGGATAGACAGGAATGAAATTCACAAATAGTGTCTAAGCCTTTACTTACCACAACTGCAGAGGGTACCAGCTTCATTTTAAACAGACTATATTAGACACAGGCCTTTACTTCTAGACACAGGCCTTTATCTATAGACATAGGCCTTTATTTCTCATTCCCTCTGTATTTTCCTACTTTTATTTTTAATCCGCTCCTGTTTGTCCTGTTAAATTAAAGCATAACACTGTTGTTGCAAAGTAAACACTCCTTGTATCTGTTTAAAATGAAAAGCACCATATCGTTTCAGTGGAGAGAATCTCTTCATATCAAAAATAAGGCTT
Source organism: Epinephelus moara (assembly GCF_006386435.1). Lineage (NCBI taxonomy): Eukaryota > Metazoa > Chordata > Actinopteri > Perciformes > Serranidae > Epinephelus > Epinephelus moara. The sequence goes on from NC_065526.1 coordinate 38,676,161, forward strand.
TTGTTGTGAAACATTTGCAGGAACTTGTTGCGCATGATTCAGTGACTTGCATAGTTTCCACGTGGTACCTCAAATGTAGCTCCTGCCATCTGGTGACATGAACAGCCACAGTGACTAAAGTACTAATAATGGTAATGATAATATTAACAAAGGACATGAATAATCTGATGACATCGACATTATGCATATTGTGAATTACAAACAGCGATGTGTTTCCGTTACGGCACTGAAGGGATTATTTCCATAATGTTGTCAGACACTTCTTATACCAATCTGAGCCTGTCAGTGGTAAAAAAACAAAACAAAAAAAACAAGCACTTTTAGTGAATGTATATTGATAGTGCTCAATTGCTTGCAGGGAGCACATTGCAGCTGGTTTTGCCTTGCTCAATACTGGACCAATTTCAAACACTGGAAATCACAGGAAGGAAAATATCATGAATACTCATATATCAAAGGTGCAGAGAATTATCAGCAGCTCTAAAATATTTTGTCTCACTGATTTGGTTGTACTCAAAACTTTACTGTTTTCATGGCTCCTGTTAAACCTGCTGTACACTATCTGCAGCACCAAACAGACAGTTAGAGAGTAGCTGGTGAACATTGTGGAGCATTTACTTTCTTAGCAGACAGTGGAGAACAAAATACAGCTAAAAGGCTATCTAAGTTTAAAATGTTACAAAGACTGCTGATACATTATCAAAGGGCTAACTGAGATGAGACTGTTCTTCCCAGGTTGATTGGCCTGTCAGCTGCTATGCTAGTTCCTTGTCTCGGATCTCCAAAAAGCATCAGAGCAAATTTTCAAGCAGGAATCATTTAAACAGTCAATAATTCAAAAATCTAAACAGTTGATTTCTCTTCTGAAAAACACGATAACAGTGGGAGAGCAAAACTATAACAGTTGTGAGTCTAATATCCTGAGCTGCTAATTGATGCCAAATAACATGCTGGGATACCCACACAACTTAGCTCTCAGAGCATCATTGATAAAATCGGGTCTAATGAGAACATCTTCCTCACCTATCGCTGACTGACTGCTGTAAGAAAAGTCTGTTAGGAAAGCTTTCAGACCTTGTGTCAACTATCTAACTTGAACCTTACTTTTTGTTTCAGGGGTCCTTCATAAAGCCTCTCATCTTGGCTGCCTTGGCTCTAGGGAACTCTGGTCTCCTAATGGCCTTGCTGTCTTCTATTGCTGAAATCTGACATTTAATGGCAAAGAAACTCAAATAACTTTTGAGACCATAACCATCCTTAAAAATTGACTTTTTATGCAAGGCTTATAATACCAGTAATATTCAGAGTTCAGCAAACCCTGTTAACAGAAAGAAAGAGGAACTTAACTTTAGTATTCAGCCAAAGACACAATCCTTTTTTAAAATTCAAAACCAAATCTGTTTCTTTTTTATTTATATTCATATTTCAGTTGTATTTGTGTAGTTATAGGTTTACTTTATTCCTATACATTTCTAATTAAATGTTCACACTCTTATTCTATTTTGAGTAGCGTTACTAATGTTTAATGGCACTTCTTATGGAATAATTCATTAAAGAAAACTCCTAAATCAGCAAAACCGTCCACCGCTGCTGTTTAATGCTTTTGTTGCTTTTATGCTGTCACGGATAGTTTGTTTTAACCATGTTGAACTTATGTGAACATTTTCAATAAAACATCTTAACCAGGTTTGTCTCAAGAGTGTCTTAATGAGAGATCAAATAAAAAAGAATTTAATCTTATTTCACTTCCATTTAATTACACGTTTGATTTGCGAAACTATGAATCAATTACATTTAACATAAATATTTATATTTTAGCTCGAGTTGGATTAACTCAATTAAATTATATTGCTTAATGTAATTCTTTTCTTTCAGCTGTGCTTGATTTTAAAAAAGGTTGTATTAACTCAAATTATATTGCATGGATATACTTAGTTTAAGTTGGGGCTACATATATTCACTGCATGGAAAATCTGCCCACAATTTAACTGAGTTCACTCAATGAGTTACTTTTTTGAGTGACTTATTTTAAATCCAGATTAAATGAGCGTGAAAACCATTAAAGGTATGTACATTATTCACAAGGACAAAAAAGAGTGCCATCTGCTCATGCTTATACATTTGTCAACATTCACCGCAAACACAAGACACCACAGGGATGCTAGTGATAGAATGTTAGTCTGGGTTTAGTGTCCAGTTTATGACATCACACTACAGGTTATAGCAAAATGGTACATCAAGGTTACTTCACAATTGAACAATACTGTGATTAGAGCCTGGCAGTGCTTTTGTAAATGAATGTAATAATCAAGATAAAAAGGTTGTCACCAGGCCCGGAGTGGCTAATTGGGAGGACCGGGACAATTCTGGTGTGCTTTTTGATTGGGGCGGGTGTTCAGTCATGGCACTGGGTATCACGTATGCTGCTACCGCTGTCCCTGGGCCGCCTCCACTGGCAGCTCCTTTTTTTTTTTGCAGTCGCACCCTGACGTGTGTGTGCATGGGGGGCATTCAGATGTAGCGTCTTTAGCGCGCACAAACCCATTACCTTCAATGTAGACGCGCGTCATGCACGCTCACAACGCTGTAGTGGCGTGCATTCGGTGCGACACGCTTGTTTTTGTCGTCCGGCGCACAGCTCCAATCAATCAATCAATCAATCAATCAATTTTATTTATAAAGCCCAATATCACAAATCACAATTTGCCTCACAGGGCTTTACAGCATACGACATCCCTCTGTCCTTATGACCCTCGCAGCGGATAAGGAAAAACTCCCCAAAAAAAACCCTTTAACGGGGAAAAAAAACGGTAGAAACCTCAGGAAGAGCAACTGAGGAGGGATCCCTCTTCCAGGACGGACAGACGTGCAATAGATGTCGTACAGAACAGATCAGCATAATAAATTAACAGTAATCCGCATGACACAATGAGAGACGGACCTGCTTCTCCCTCCGGTGTTGTGTCAGATCCCAATTCCCCCTGGGGATGTGTCTCTCCTACTGTTTCCCACGGAGCTCTACCCTGTTTGAAAGGCGAAGGAAGCCCGTATGTGGAAAGACGTTGCCTCCGAGATGTAGAATGTGGATTATAGAAGAGAAACACACATTTCAGGACCATGACTTGTATCATCAAAACAGACATGTCCTGTGATTTTCAGTCTACTTTCATATTTTATATGTTCTGATTATACAAGTCAGCAGTGTAAAGCTCAAGCATGTGGGGGCCTCCTTTCATATTTAATAGAGGGGGGTGGCCGTATCTAAAAGTACCGCTGTCAAGATGCCCCCTGCTACAGGCCTTTGCCACCTTGGTCTCGAAAAAGTCAGGGAAAACCCTGAGAGATAGTGTTATCAGAGAGTGCAACATTTTTATTTTATTTTTTATTTTTTCAAATTTAATATTTAATATTTTTAATGTTTGGATATCTCTGAACACTTATTTGAACAGAATATAGATTCTGATATTGTTGAAAAGGATGTTGTGTTGTTAAGAATAATGTTGGAGATGTGCACTCATGTTGAAATAAATCTACATTGTGAAGCAACCCTCACTTGCACTGAATTGGAAATATTTTAGAAAAAACACTGAAGTACAAGGCTTTAGAGAACAGTGCGCTATTGTAGACTTAACATGTAAGGTTAAGGGCCGGGCTGAGGCATGAAACTCCAGGGCTGAAAATGAGTCCCACTCCGGGCCTGGTTGTCACCTCCAGTGTGGAAAAAATAAGGTTGCCCCATGCCCACGAGAAACAAATCAAGAGGGGGGTCAGGGGGTCTTCTCCCAGGAGATTCTGCATGTCAGATACCTGATTTTGTGCATTCTGGCTATTTTATGCACCAATTTGTGTGTTTTTTTTTTTAAATGTATCAGATGATTCAATTCAATTTTCAATTTTATTTATAAAGCCCAATATCACAAATCACAATTTGCCTCACAGGGCTTTACAGCATACGACATCCCTCTGTCCTTATGACCCTCGCAGTGGATAAGGAAAAACTCCCCAAAAAAAACCCTTTAACGGGGAAAAAAAATGGTAGAAACCTCAGGAAGAGCAACTGAGGAGGGATCCCTCTTCCAGGACGGACAGACGTGCAATAGATGTCGTACAGAACAGATCAACATAATAAATTAATCCAATAATAATAATATGAACATAATTACGTTGGACTAGTTATTCTGCAGTCACAGACATCAATTGAATTGCATAAACACACCAGATGTCTACCAGACGCAATTCAGTGGGCGAGTGAACCTAGTCATTGCTTAAACCTTACCTAGGAGTTTGCAACAGTTATTTCTAATTACATACCAAAACTGATTTATTACTAGCTAAAGGCATCTGTTACAACATGACATGACAGCACCTTATTGCTGCCTCAGCAAACGTTACGAGACCTATTAGCTAATAGCTAGCTACAGTGGACATCTCAAGACACTGACAGGCACGCTGGTCGAGGGAGGGAGGAAGGAAAAGTAGGCTGTTGATTGGATAGCTTGCTGAACACAGCTGTCAACCAGGCCAGATAAGGTTTCGCAAGTTGTGAATGGTAATTCTAAAACTTTTTGCAAAGTAGGCTACAGTTTTCACTCAGCATTATTTTTGGTACGGACAATTCGTGTTTCCGTGGCTTTGGTATGGACATGTCCATTGCGTCCATACCTAAAACTACGCCTATGCTTTGAGGGATTATAAGGGGTTAATAGCCTAGCAGCTTAATTTTGAGCCAGGGTCCCCTAGCAGGTTAATGCAGCCATGGTTCCTTCAGGAACCTTTAGTATTCTACTTGACATTGAAGCCTCTAAGGTTCAATAGCAGGCCTTTAGACAAAACAGGGTTCACCAATTTTTTTTAAAGAGACATTGCTCTTTTCTTTAACAACCCAACCTGCAACCTGTTTGTGTGTGTCTTGGATATATTAAAGCACGGGACTAGTAATTTCATGTGGTTTACTGAGGCTTATGTTGTCCAGTGTTGTCTCATATGTAACTGTTCTGAATAAAAAAAACTACCTTGCTGTGACATCACATTATACATCAGTGTCTTACATAACGTCATTAAGCCATGTTAATCAGGATAACATCACAAATTGCAGCTTTTCCACGCCTTATACGGAACACAAGGACTGTTACGCTGCAAAGACATCACACACAAAATCACAATGATGCAATAACCATCGCAGTCAGACAGTGAGTATGAAGGAGATTATCATGTGGAGTTTCTGTGTAAAAGGAAAAAAAAATAATCCTCTGAATGGTTGGATAAGATGGTCGCAGATGACAGATGTGCTTCACTTGTGTGTGTGTGTATCTGTGTTTGAGAGAGCGGATACTGTGTATGTCTGCATCCGTCCCTATAATAAGTGTGTCAATGTGAGTGTGTGAGGCTGAACATGTGTGTGATGCAAATGTCGCTAAGGCTGCTGTTTTCTGATTGGCTGCTGCCCACACACACTCAAAATGCACCCCGCTGGCACTGAGATGTGTGTGTGAGAGAAAGAGAGAGAGAGGGGGGGGGGGGGGGGGGGCGGAGAGAGAGAGAGAGGGAGAGAAAGGGAGAGAGTCAGGGGGTTTATAAAAGGGAAAGACAGGAATAATATAACGGAGAAGAGAACAACTGTAGTATAGGAATAGAAACAGAACAATTTGTGGCTGTCACACCAGTGTAAGCAGTTGACATCACAACACTATAACAGCTGGAACAGCAGGTAAGACACAGCTCTCCAGTTTTCTGTGCTTTTGATTGGCTTCAAAGTTTTTTTGAGGCCTATGAAACACACTGACAAGACTAGGAATTAACAACTGCTGTAGGTGATTATTGTTTTCTGTCTGCTATATATATTTGAGAAGAGATCCATTGAAGGTGGTCTGCTGTGAAGCTCAGCATTAGAGTGATGATACCTGTTGGGAAAAAATGACATCCAATTTGATGTATGCTTTATGATGACGATGATATTCTCCAGGTGTATGGTCTATTCAGAGTCTGAGAGTGGGCAATTTCTATTTAAATTGTGCTGATCCCTGTCATGAAATTACCTGATTTAACATCAGTTGTCAGGTTTGGTTGTCAGTCCCTTTGAATCAAGAACAAGCTTCTTTCTAGTGATTCTTTGTTGCACAGATGTTCAGCAATCCCTATTAAAGATGTAGATGTCTGTACTGACAACGGCCTCAGTACACTGGACATAGTGAGTACATTATGCACAGTCTTCCTTGAGAATCTCTGAAGACACAGACAACTGTTATTACTAGTCATTGGTCTCTAGTGGTTGTCAAAGGCATTCTGGAAAATGTAGGACATTACTAACTCAGGTAGAAGAGGGCAAAGAGAAAAACTGAGAGATTGAAGATTAGTACAAGGAGATTAACATGTTGGATGACAAGAAGTTTAGTCATTGATGTAGAAAATCTTGTACTCTTAATCAGTTTTCATTTTGATGAATAATATCCAAATATTCAAGTTAGTATAATTTCTCTTGTTCTATGACCCCATCATGTGGCACACTAAAGGAAAAGCAAAAAAATCTTTCTTTAGTCACTGTTCATCCTTCTCTGTTGGGATCCTGCTAACAAGGCCAAATTGATGTAGAAAATCTTGCACTCTTCATCAATCTTCATTTTGATGAATGATATAATGAACTCAGTGAGCCGCAGTTGATCTTATGTGATTATATATCCATTACAACACAAATCAGATCTTTTAGCACAACACATGCATGGACAGAGACATACCAAAAACTTAAACAGAGCAATGATTCAGCCTTAAACAGTACATTTCACAAGTCATACAGCTGTGTCTTACACTGAAGCCTAAACATCTACAAGGTATCAGTCTTGCAGTATCTTAACCATCAGGCACCCTGGAGTCGGTGAAGGACTCTCAGGTCTTCAAACATATCTAAACCAGTACCATGAATGAGTTCATACATCTTCATACAGTTACTATTCATGATAACATTCACAGATTTTCAGATGTAATAATTGTCCACGACAGTCATATTTATCCAATTGATTGATTACTGTTGCCATATTTATTCACGTTTTCCCAATGTTATGTACAACTTCAACTTCACAAAAAATTATATAAAGTTTTATGAGCAATGAAGAAAGAATTTGATTTGATGTGATTATGATACCAATTACATCAGAAAAAACTATAAAACTGATTGCCTTTTATCTCCTAATGCAAGAGGTATTTTTATGCAATAATTTGCCCCATGGCTTGATTGATCGGTGAGTGTGGAATACAGGAAACTTTGTGTAGTGTGTGTGTGTGTGTGTGTGTGTGTGTGTGTGTGTGTGTGTGTGTGTGTGCATGTGTGTGTGTGTGTGTGTGTGTATGTGCCGTGTGTGTCTATATGAGACCGAGCTGGGAGCACAGTGTCATCTATCTGTGACCTTGCGTTTCATCTACTAGTCAAGAGAAAAGCGTGTAATGATTCACACAGCTGGAAAAATCCACTACATGCAATGCAATCACAATGGAGCCATTTTGACATGACTGCTTGATTAAAAAGGGAATGTGATTCAGTCAGTGACCTCTGATATGACATGATGGGTGACAGATGAAAGTTAAAACCATAGATTCTTCAACAGTGTGGAACTCTACAGGAGAGATAAACAGCCTTCTTCCTGTTTTGGTGATGGTGGTGGAGAGGACGCTTCAATAGGCGCACATAGGTAAAGGGTTGGGTCATAGCATATTATTCATATCCCTCCCATTACATAATTATATCTCTTTACTTATTTTATCAAGGTCTTTCCTTTCATTTATAACCTTTCTGTATTTATCTCAGGCTTGAACACTTAAAGATGCTCAATATAATTTAAAGACTCGTGTGTCAAACACTAGTGATGCTGCACAGTGACAATGATTCACAGTTGTTATATAAATGGCTGCTGAGTACAGAATAAGAGTTTTTTTTACATGTTGGGCTGCAGCTAGCATTTGTGCATCACATGTTCCTGAAACCCAAGGCGATGTCTTCAAATGATTTACTTTGCAAAACCATAGTTCAATGCCAAAAGACATTTCATTTTGAATCATACAAAACAGAATGAGGAAACTACAGAATGTTTGGCAATTTTGCTTGATTGAACAATAAATCGATTATCTAAATGATATTTTGCAGATATAATGCAGGACTTATCTTAGAGTTTCTTACAGTGAGATCGCGGAGTGGCATGTCACTGTAACAGTACTGTCCAAACAAGTTTGTTTGATTTGTCAACTAATTGGCTAATCGGATGATCAACTAATTATTGTGGCTCCACTTACATTGAATTCGAAATCTTGCATTTGCAACTTCACAACAAAACTATCATTTAACCAATATTGACTGAACATTCATGATTTCATAAGTAAACCTGCTATTTATCAGAAGTACAAACTTATTTTATTACATTGATTTGACATCATCACTCCCTAATACTTGATGGAAGAAATATTTTGACTCATGGACCAAAACCTGTGCAAACACATTTTCAGTGACAAATAAGCCCAACCTTCAACTCGTTCAGAACAAGGTAAACCGCACAGCTCACACCCAAAAAAATGCACCACTTTATGATTCAAGTCACTGCTCACTCTGACCCTTTAACAACTTAAGGCCCTGACACACCGAGCCAACAGCTGGTTGTCAGTCAAAGTTGGGCCATTGGGGGAGCATCTGTCACCCTTGTCTTTGCAGTGTGTCCCACACCACTGGCCCTTGTTAGACCCAATTGGCTTTTTTGTGAGGAAAGTAAACAAACATCTTAAGTCAAGAGGGAGTGAGAACAAAACAACTTTGTTACATAAGGTAAGACTGGGTTTTTTTTTTAGCCATTGAGCTCTTTAGCAGAAACGTTTCCTGATGGTTTGTGTTTTTGTTCACTGGTCCATGGTAAATGTGCTCTGTTCTTTCAACACTGGATTGTGGTGTTGATGTGCTAACTGTCTGACTAGTTTCAAGACGGTCTTCTGGTTTCCCTTATTGAATGATGAATACAGACTACTGGCGTCTGCTGTTGTGGAGAGTTATTTCCTCTCACACAGGCGCAGAATATACATGCTGGTTGGTCAAAGGCTGTAGTCTTTGTGGTGTGTTTATGTGCAACTTCTTCGCTGAGGCATGGTGATATGAGGTGACGCAACAGAGGGTTTTTGTTGCCACTAGTCCTCTGTAGTTGGTTTGGTGTGTCTGGGACTTTAGACGTTACTATCACCGTGTGAGTCTGTGTGTGTGTGTGTGTGTGTGTGTGTGTGTGTGTGTGTGTGTGTTTGTGTGTGTGTGTGTGTGTGTGTATGTATGTGTGAGAGTGTGTGTCATCACAGCATCCCAACCGTGCAAGATGCAGTCTTGAAACTTTAAGGATACATAGCAATGAAAGCCAGGTTCAAAGATGCTGGTGGTGGGGGGTAGGAAGAAGCCCTCCCCTTTACAACCCTAGCTCACATTCATTTTAAGCTTAGACTGTAAAATTCATAAATGTAGCTACCGTGATGTCACACATTGGTTTGTGGACTTCTATTTTGAAGCACTGCATTTGGCATTGCGGCTGTCGGTTTTTTTTGGAGCCAGTGACCACATTTGGACGAAAGGCTGGTGCTGTGGGGTAGCGAGGGGTGGATCTGACTGAGAAGCTGTGGACACTATTTGCAGACAGCCTGTCAGCCAAAGCAGCTCGCCCTTAATTATGCATAACTTTAAGCTTTATCAAAATGTAAACAGGTGAGTTATATACAAATTCGACCTCCCTACAGTTGTCACGAATGTTGAAATTAGCTACGGAGACCAAAACTTTTTTTTGGTACGTGGCCGCAAACACTATTTTCTGATGTAAAGTTGGATGTGTTAACATGGGGGTCTTAGGGGCTTGACTTTGCTTTGGAGTTAGCATCAAGTGGACATTAGAGGAACTGCAGTTTTTGGCAAATCTGCATTAATTTCAAAAGAATTCAGTAAAACATTGGTATAGACATGATGGAAATACTTGTAGTCATCCTGAAACAGACTTGTCTTCACTTGTTTTTACAACATAAACAAAAAAAAACAACTTAAGTCTAATCTTTTGTAATCTATACTGCATTTAGAAATATAGTCCCAGGGCAGTACACTACAAGCTTTCCATTCACCATAAAGGCTTAAGAGCAGATTGTCACCAGATTAAAGATCAAGTCATTACATCAACAGTCTAGTTTGGTGGCAGTTCAATGATGATTTTCTATCTGAAGGTCAAATCTGGGTTTTGCTTCCCCTAGTCATGGCAGAACCACATGACTCTCCCTCTCTCCCTGTTCATCTGCCTGTCAGTCCGTCTGTCTCTCTCTAATCTGTAGTCCTTATCCAGGGTGGCTGGCACTTACTCCTTTGTTCAGTGTGTGTGTTAGTGTCAGTGTCAGTGTGTGTGTGTGTGTGTGTGTGTGTGTGTGTGTGTGTGTGTGTGTGTGTGTGTGTGTGTGTGTGTGTGTGTTTGGTCTGGTCAGTCAGATGTGATCTGGTGTGTAGACACTGAAACCTTACCCCAGCTCACCTAGCTCACAAACTCTCTCTCACGCTCACATACACACACAGATGACATAACAGTCTATCAGTCGATGGTAAAGGTCATGAAACAAACTCCAGCAGGGTCATTTTATTTCATCCATCACTTCTCTTGCAACTGTGACAGCAGCAAGAGTGTTTTTATATATTTCCCTAAATAGCAATGGGTGGAAAAATGTATTATTGATGTAAGGAATGAATTGGGCTGAGTATCATAAGCTGTGTCACAGCTACTACTGCAGTTCCAACTGCTGTGTTGAAACTACAACAACTAAATTTCTGATGTTCTTAGAACCCCAGTATGCACCTGTCCCTTTTAGCTCACGCAACATCTTCATCTCTTGTCTCCCCCTTGTGCCAACCAAGACCCCAGTGTTGGGAACATAGATTAGATGTCACACGGAGGCACCAGTTATGTAGGGAACATAAATTAGGCGTCACACGGAGGCACCAATTATGTAGGGATCAACATTTCTTGGCATCACACGGAGGCACCAATTATGTTGGGAACAACAATATTAGGCCTCACCAAGGGGACACCATTAATGTTGTAAAGTGGCTATCGGAAATAATTAATAATGATTAATAATAATAATATATGTTAAATAATTATGTTAAATAATGTGACTTAATTAACATTAAATCATCTCGTGGGGCACCATTCCCGGAAAGGGAAAATGATAGCCAGTTAAAGATATCAGTCTCATAACATACGCTAAACTATTCATTTGGAATTCTGATTAATAATTTAATAATAACCATAACCAAACTTAACAGTAAAGCCTGAAGGATTTCGGAGTTCTTGATGCAGCAGAGGTTGACTATTCATTCACTCTTGTGTAACATTAAACAGACAGCAGGTATGATTCCAAAGAATTATATTTATTCATAAAGTAAGCAAAGCAAAACCAAACACACAAATTCTAACTAACAAACTATATACAACCTTGGTGTGTATGTGTGTGTGTGTGTGTGTGTGTGTGTTAGTGAGAGAGAGAGAGAAAGAGAGAGAGAGAGAGAGACAAAGCCGGGTGTGGTGATCAAGGGGCCGTTTGGCCTACAAAACAAGATGGCTGTCAACAGAGAACTACAAGATGGCGGAATCAAAGCTGGCTTTAGATCGGGGGAGGTATTTGTCTGACCGTGTGGTCAGGAGAAAGACAAAGGAAAAGGAGTGGGAACTTTGAGATGCCTCTTTGGGTGTAGCTCTGTTGAAAGCCTACTTGTTAATGAGTCTATAGCACCATTCGGACGGGATTAGTTTTACATGGGCACGTGGGGTAATGTCACTTTACCACAGGACGTCGGTAATATTAATGGCCAATTCGCACAGGATAAGAAGTATCAGTAAAACTACCACAGGTGGGAGGGGTAAATCCATTCACGCACCGCAGTCCCCTCCTGTCGTCATGTGCGTATGACGTTGCTTCCTGTGCGAACCACACTCAAACACACTTGAATCGTGTTCATCGTAGGCCCACAGTACCTGAGGTTTCACACGGACTTGTCTGACTGTGAAGTGCAAAACTGAGTGCTTCTTCAAGAGCCTCCATGCTTGAAAATCCGCGAAAAACCACTTGTAAACAGGATATGACGAAATATCTATACACAAGTCACACATATTTACTGCTGGTCTATTCGCACAGGATTAGTATTACCTGAGGTAATTTTCCGGGACCCTTTTACAGAAGGTAAAAGTCACGGTAATCTTTACTGACATCGTGCGGTAGTGATTACTGACATGGCACATTCGGATGGGACTAAAATCTCTGGTAATTATTACTTTACCTCACGTACCTATGTAAAACTAATCCCATCTGAATAGGGCTTATGTCAATGTGATTTGTGTTGCAAACAGTCTGGATTAGTGCAGAGATTGTTTAGTTGTGTGCAAGAATCTGTCTGTGAACAGCATTAGCAAACTAAACACTTAGCTTTGGCGAAGCCAACTAACCAATGACCTAACTGCAAACAATCACAACAATAACTCAATGACAGCATTAAATACCATACAACAAGTTAAACAGTATTGCTTAGCCTGTAAAGCTGTGATAAAGCTATACCCAGTTGTTAGGTTACCGATCCTTGAATGGATGGAAGAAAGAGTCGCTTTGGTGGTGTGCTGCTTTGTTAGCTGGCAGAGGAAGGCAGGAAAGAGCTGTGGTTCCAGATGCAATCTTTGTTGTGTCCTTTGTTCCAAAGGTGAAACTCCGAGGAAGCTGGTCGCTCAGGGTCTTTGCAGAGTTAGACACTATGTGCTAACTCAACTTGGTTCTCCTTGTTGCTGGAAAGCTAGTTGCAAACCTTGTGCTTGCAAATCTAACTTCTCTGGTTCAGGTTTGCCTCTGCCTTGAGCGTGGGCAAATCGTGGTCCAGGAAAAAGAGATTCTGTGAGCAATTGCCCTCCCATTGATGGTTCAGGGCAAGGAGCAAGGGTCTGAGCATCTGGGCTGTTCCAGGCCCAGCAGAAAAGAGGAAGGCTCTGAGAGAATGCAGGACTTATCTTAGAGTTTCTTACAGTGAGATCGCGGAGGGGCATGTCACTGTAACAGTACTGTCCAAACAAGTTTGACGACTGGTCTCACTGGGAGGAGAGAGGTGACCCCCTGTGGAGATGAGTGTCAAACAGCTGTCTTTGTTTGAAGAACAAAGAGCATGCAGAGAAGAAAAGCCCTCACATGTCCAGTTTAGATTTTAACAAATGACAAATCATCTGTTGTCCTGTGAATCCCAACACCAGGAACGATTCATGTATAGCTGTGGACACATTCCATTCGTAGCATACACAACACACCCCTACAAACTGTATCCACCACTAGTACAGTAATAATCTTTATTTATTTATAAAGTGCTTTTCAAAACAGAGTTACAAAGTGCTTTATATGTTGATAATTAGAACAGACAAGACATGAAATCAACAAAGAACTGATAAAACACTTTAGTGTATAAAAACTGAGGGAATAAAAGACAGTGTAAATTAACTTAAAACTCAAGAAAAATCAGAAAGTACAAGACAAACTGACAAACTCACTTCTCTGAACCCTGCTACAACACAAATGTGTAGTGAACAAATATGAGGCCAAACGTTGCAATAATCCACTTCATAATTCATTATGCATTAAGACATTATTCACCTTTTAAGTAACAAGATATCGCCCTTACCATTATTTTAACCTTACCTGTTAACCTAGCACTTCATAGCTAGCTAAATGCTAACTTAGCACTTTCTTCAGGGTTTCCATGTCCGGACCAGGGGGCAAAAGGGGCTGACTGTGGACTGACATGTAGGTATAGTGGGCAGGTCACATAACTGCTCCAGCTGCACCTATACCTACTCACCAGACCAACATAGCCAGGTTAACATAGTGGCCAAACCTGGAATTACAACTTCCTAGTCTGTGACATGTTGCCATGTGGCCCAACAATACTTTTCCCCACACCTTACATTGTGAAAGAGATGTCTGTAAATCAGCAGATACATTTTTTTTTTAACTTTTTCTTTTAATACTTTATTGTAGTGCCTTTCAAGTCACCACATGAATTGTTCTTGTACAATTGCACTATCCTCTTTTTATACCTATACATGAAAACATAAAATGGAACATATAACCACAGAAACGTTAAAAAAAAAAAAATGTGTTCATGTATGTATGTATTATATGTATGTATGTATGTATGTATGTATGCATGTTTTTGTGCACAGAATGTCTGTTTTACACTTTGTGGCTATTGAAGGACGTAGATATTTTGTTTACTATATGTTTAGGGTATATTTTCTCCCAGTTCACTGAACAATTTCTAGCTGTTAGTGTGATTTTTTCCATTTCCAGTACTTGTTCTGTAGTGTCAAACCATGAATGCAATTCTGGAGTTCTAGGTTGTTTCTATGGTCAGTTGCTTCATGGCAGTCAAAGACGGTATTTTAAATAACTTTCGGTCCCTCGCTTTTATCTGGTGTGCTATGTTAATACCTAAAAATGCCTTTTCTGGTGTCAGTGGTACGTTAATATCAAAAATATATTGAGTAGCTCTCTCTGCGTCTTCCCAAAAGAATTTAATTTCAGGACATGTGAAGAGTATGTGAGAATGATTTGCTTTTTCCTCACCACATCTTCTCCAACAGCTGGTTGCTTGTACAGATGTGATTTTCCCACATCTATCAGGTGTCCCACATCTATCAGGTGTAATGAAGTATCTCTGACTTATTTTCCAGGCATATTCTTTCCAGTGTTTCGATTGTATTATTTCAAAATGTTCTTTTAAGAAAACTCTCCAGGCTTCGTTGGAAATATTTAAACACAGTTCTTTCTCCCATTTATCCTTTGTTTTACTCTCCATATTTGTTAGCTTTTGCAATGTTCTGTAAGCACTTGAAACAGTTATTTTACCTCTACTTCTGCTCTCTACTAAAAAAAAATATTAAATCATTTTCCATCTCCTCTTCTGAGTTTTGTTTAATGTAACTCCTTACTTGCAGATACTTAAAAAACTTTTTTTGGTGTAAACCATATCTAGCACACAGAGATTCATATGTCTCTATGGTGTATTTATTTAAAAGTTGTGCATATAAAATTAGTCCTTTGCTGGCCCATCCTTCTAAAATCTTATCTGTCCTATGTGTTATAAAATTTGGATCATATGCCATTTCTCTGAGATGTATACTCTCACTCTATATTTTGAATTTTTTACACAATCGTTTTAATGGTATTACCAATACAAAATACTTGTAGAAATTGTTTTTGTCTCTCTCTAAGCAAAGCTCTGATTAGTCCTTTTGTCAGCTCTTTTTCTATATTAATCCATTTTGTCTCTGTATCACACCTCATCCATTTCATTACTGTTTAAACTTGTGTAGCATAATAGTAATTTTGTAAATTTGGGGCACTCAACCCTCCTTTGTCTTTCTGTTGTATAAGTAGTTTATATTTAACTCTGTGTCTTTTACCATTCCAAATGAAATTTGCAATCATTTTATTCCATGTACAGTAAGAAAGCTATCTGGTAGAATAACGGGCAATGCTTGAAATAAGAGGAAGAGTTGAGAGAGTACCATCATTTTAATTCTTCCCAGTCTACTATATATCCTGTCTGGTATTAGTTTCCATCTGTTTTAATCCTGTCTTATTTTTCTTTCCAGAGCACCATAATTGTTTTTGTACATTTCGTCCAAGTTATCACTAATGTAAATACCTAAGTACTTCATGCTCTCTGTGTCCCATTTTAACTTGTAACTTTTTCTCAAACTTGAATTTATTTGTATTCCAATAGTCAGAGACTCACATTTGTTCTCATTTATTCTATATCCTGAAAATGTGCTATATTTTTTAATCATCTCCATTAAATGTTGTATTGATATTTCAGGCGAAGTTAAATAAATGATTACACCATCAGCATATAATGCTAGTTTATGTATTTCTTTCCCTATCTTTATCCCTTTGATATCTGTATTTTGTCTAATAGCTATCGCTAACCCTTTAATATAAATAGCAAACAGGAGTGGGGAGAGAGGGTGTCCTTGCCTGGTGCCCCTTTGAATATGAAATTTCCTTGACAACGTACCATTTGTTTTTACTATGGAGACAGGTTTACTGTGGAGTGCTTGTATCCATTGACAGAATTTTCCATCTACACCAAAAGTCCTTATTGTCTCAAACATAAAAGGCCAGCTAACTAAGTCAAAAGCCTTTTCATCATCCAGTGTCATCAAAAAGAGGCCTTACTTCTCTTTCCTTGTGTAGTCAATTATATTTAACGTTCGCCTAATATTATCGGCCAAAACCCTTCCTGGAAGGAATCCACACTGATCAGTTGTTATTATATCAGCAATGATACCCTTTAACCTGTCAGCTAGAACTGCTGATATTATTTTATGATCTGTGTTAAATAATGATATGGGTCTATAAGATGCACACTTCGAGGTATCTTTCCCTTCCTTATGTATAAGTGTTATCATAGATGATGTCCATGTTTCTGCCCATTTTGTTGTATCTGATGCATAAGTGTATGCTCTAAGTAGTAGTGGTAGCAGTAACTTGATCTTTGAAAATCCATTGTCACCTGGAAATTTTCCTGTTTTCAAATCCTGTATTTGTTTACTTACCTCCTCTATTGTAACTGGTTTTGTCAACTTCACATTGTTTTCTTGTGTTACTTTTGGTAATTTAACTTTTCTTAAATATTCCTGAATATATCCAATATCTTTATTTACCTCCGACCTATGTAATTTCTCATAGTAATTAGCAAACTCTTCTGCAATCTGGTTTTTATTAGTTATCATTTCAGCTTGGTCTGTTTTTAATTTGGTTAATGTGTGCTTTCTTTGTTTGTTTTTTGAGCTTGTAGGCAAGTATTTTTAAGGATTTTGGCCCTCCATCGTAGCTTTCTTGCTGTGTGAACCTTATTAGCTTCTCAATCTCAGATATCCGGACATGTTCCAATTTTATCCGTGTTTCCTTTAACTCTCGCTTGTCTTTGTCACATTTTGTTTTACTATGTCTATTCTCTATTTCTTTTATTTCTTCAACTAGCTGTTTCTCTTGCGTTCGTCTTGCTTTTGCCCTAGCTGAGGAATAAGTAATAATATGTCCTCTCATTACAGCTTTTGCTCCCTCCCATAGCGCAGCCGAGTGGTGGAGGGTGTCAGGTTCGGTGACAGGAGGATCTCGTCTCTGCATTTTGCGGATGACGTGGTCCTCCTAGCCCCATCAAACAGTGAACTCCGGCTCTTGCTGGGACGGTTCGCAGCCGAGTGTGAAGCGGCTGGGATGAGAATCAGCACCTCCAAGTCTGAGGCCATGGTCCTCAGCCGGAAAAAGGTGGATTGGCCTCTCCAGGTCGGGGGGAGGTCCTGCCTCAGGTGGAGGAGTTTAAGTATCTTGGGATCTTGTTCACGAGTGAAGGTAGGATGGAGCGGGAGATTAACAGGCGGATTGGGGCGGTGTCAGCAGTGATGCAGGCGCTTAACCGGTCCGTTGTGGTGAAGAGGGAGCTTAGCCAGAAAGCGAAGCTCTCAATTTACCGGTCGATCTACGCTCCAACCCTCACCTATGGTCACGAGCTCTCGGTAATGACAGAAAGAACGAGATTGCGAGTACAAGTGGCCAAAATGAGTTTCCTCCGCAGGGTGGTTGGGCTCAGCCTTAGAGATAGGGTGAGGAGCTCGGACATCCGGGAGGGACTCGGAGTAGAGTAGAGCCGCTGCTCCTCCACATCAAGAGGAGGATCATTTATTTATTTGAATCATTTATTATCATTTATATCATTTATTTCCACATAGTCATTTCATTCTTTTCTAATTTTTTCTATAAATTCTATGTCCTGTCGAAGTGAATTATTTAATTTCCATAGGGATTTACCCTTATTAGCGTGCACTTTTAGTGTCAACAAGATTGCTGCATGATCTGACATATTTATTGAGCTTATTTGACATGTTTTAACCAAGGTTACATTATCTTTATACATTAAGAAATAATCAAGTCTATTGTAGACTGAGTGTCTTCCAGAGTAACAAGTGCAATCTTTTTTATCCAGATTTAGGTCTCTCCATATGTCTACAAGACCCATTTCTTAGCATGCTTTCCTCAATAGGCTGGCATTTTTCTCTGCTTTGTGTACCTTGGTACTTTTATTAGCGAAAAACCCTAACCCTAACCCAAAGCATTATAACAAAAACAAAAACAAGGACATACATAAGGGGGCTGGGTTCCATCTGTACCACCCCCAAATAAGATGGTATCCCATGGTGACTTGTTGTAAATATCTTTGGGATCAGGGTGTCAGCCAACAGTGTAAGCATGTACATACCCTTTTGTGCCAGCTTGTGCCTCCCTCCCTTCCTCCAAATTTGAACCCATTTGATACATATTTCTGACAAACGGCATTCTTTTTTTTTTGTCTTACTTCCTCCTTTTTTATTAACTAAGTAAATAAAATTTTGAAATACAAAAATCATAAGGGGAGGAATTCTCACAAAATTAGACATTCTCTTAAACATAAAGCGAATTACCAACTCTGTGTTATACGTTCCTATAATTATTTTCTACAAATTTAACATTTTCCTTTCTCCCCTTTGTAATAAAGTTAAATAATTAAATAGAAAATTAAATTACAGCTACGTTTATTATGCCATACAAGCAAACCAATTAGCAAAATGGTTTAGCAGCAGTGTTTGTTTTTTTTTATTTGAGAAAAAAAACAAAACAAAACATTGTGAAGTCATGGTCGAAGAAGATCTTTGCGTCTTGGAATTTCACCTCTTTCTTGCTCCATGCTGCTTGCAGGATCTTTCTTTTCATGTCAAAGTTATAAAAAGCAGCAATAATGGGTCGTGCCGAGTTTTGTCGCTCATTCGCAGTTTGGTGAGCTCGCACAATGTTGAGATCTCCTGAAACTCCAATGGCCTCCGTGAACAGCTGTTTAAGAAAGGCCGTCATGTCGGATCCTTCGCTTCCTTCAGCAACGTTGTAAATGCAGATGTTGTTTTGTCTTGATTTATTTTACAACTAGTCCACCTGTCCAATGAGTTGATCAATTTAAGAAATCATTGCTTCAGTCGTTTTTTTGATTATTGATTTCGGCGTCATCCAGGCTGCTTACCCTGGCCTCCAGCTGATCAACTCGTGCCACTATCTGCTCCATGCCATTGCGTAAGTCTGCTGTTTGCTGCATTATTGTTTTTGTGTCACGTTCATTATCTTTGCGAAACTCTTTCAGCTCAAGTCTTAGCTCCCTAAGTTCTTTAGTTAAAGAGTCTTTCAACTCATCAAACAGTTGCTGAATCTCGCGTTTCTCCACCATGCTGTTTGCGTTTGTGGCTCTGACAGATTTTTCCTTTGCTTTCTTCTGAAATGTAAGTTCATGCAACTCAGAGACGCCACTCGCGCGGAGATTCGCTCCTTATTTTCCGCGACGAATATTTCCACGTTTTATGAATTTGGTCGAACTTCATTAAACTTTTTCGGGAGGGTTCGTGGGAAAGCTCATTCAAGCTGCCGTCATGTCACCGGAACCCACAAGCAGTCTTCTTTGAGCCTGGCTCCTGGTCTGTCACATGTTGCCATGTGGCCTAACAATACTTTTTCCCACAGCTTACATTGTGGAAGAGATGTCTGTAAATCATCAGACACAAAATGCAAAATGGCTTGTTTCACTAACAGGATTTGATCCAATAGATAACTTTTAGAAAGTCTTGAAGAGCTGCAAGATTAAATCATTTTATCCCCAATTGAGTTAGAGGTGGGTTAAATCGGAAATTTGCTGCTTAACTGGTTAAGGCGCGGGCCATGCTGTCTTCACGAACAGCACAAGACAACTTCCTCACTGAACTGCTGCAGCTCACACACTTGCAGTGTTCACACAGACAGCGTTGTCGCTGTAGGGATGCTGCAGAACTGTCTGCGACAGCAGCTACTGTATTTCCACAATTTAAAGCCAATACTCCACTTATTTATGGAGACATGCAAGCCACTGCATTGTCAGCAACATGGCCATGCAAATATTTCACAACAAAAAAAGCCTTATGTTAACAAAATAAGGAAATCTTTATACAGAAACATTGTCAGAGGGCTTTTGTTTTGAAACAGAATGGTTAAGTAAAACAGAAGTGTTTTATTTAGTCATGTCTGTGAGTGGTCCAGACATTGAAACCAAAGTGAAAGGTGGTATGATGTCAATATGATTTTCAAAAGACCATTTTCACTATTTTTGCTGAGTCTGAGTGCATCACGCTGAAAAAAAAATGCAAGCCTCCAAATCTGTAGATATACAGCAGCTGAGCAGCAGCCAAGTTTGGCAGTGTGGCTGCTTTAACCTGTTAACATTGGCACCAAAAAAAAAAAAAAAAGTCAATTGTCTTCATTCTATGAGATTAGTAAAGCAGTTACAAACAAGCCTCAGTGTTATTAACCTACAGTAAAATGGACTCAAATGTGTTTCAAAGAAACTAAGAAGCCATAACTTGGCAATAGAGCTCAAAATCAGTATGGTGAATGTAAGTTTGTGGCATGGTTTGTTTAAATGTCCAGTGTGTAACATTTAGGGGGATTTAGTGACACTTAGCAGTGAGGATTACAGATTGCATGTAGCCAAAACTTCTCCTAGTTAGAATTCCTTTAGTGTTCATTCTTCAGGAGGTTGTTTTTTTACCAGGAGCCAAATTGTCCACAGAGGTCTCTTCCTCTTTCAAACAAAACCAGGTAATTTAAACCATTAAAAACACAGAATAAAGCAGGTTCACGTTAAAAAAAACAGTGTTGGGGCGTTGCTGGCTTAGTGGATAGAGCAGGCGCCCCATGTACAAGGCTTCAAGGTTCGACTCCAGCCTGTGGCCCTTTGCTGCATGTCATTCCCTCTCTCTCTCCCTCTTTCACACTTGACTGTCCTATCAATTAAAGGCTAAAATGCCCCAAAATATATCTTAAAAAAAATAAAAAATAAAAATCAGTGTTTCTCCTATCCTGTTTGGCATCTAGCTGACAGGCTGCTAGTCCAGCACCTGCTATCTTGTGCTTACGTACGGGCCACACTGCCTGCGTGAGCAGCATGTGTCCATTGTGGAACATTTTATTTTTCATTTTGGCACCTGTCTTAACAGGTTAGAGAAGCCCCACTGCCCGTGTGAGCAGTGTTGCTTAGGCGGGGCGAGGCTGCTGTTCAGCTGCTGCACATTTAGAGAATAGAAGTCATGTCTATTATTTGCATGACATGCACAGTTATCAGTAAAAACAGAGAGTGAAAATAGCCGTTAATAATCACAATGACATTATACCACCTTTCACTGCAGTTTCATTGTTTTATCTGTCGCAAAGATGAAAAAATATAAATATTTCTTTTTAACTCAAACTTTCCCTCATGTATTTTTAATTAAAGCCCTCTGATGTTTTTGTGGACAGAATCCCTTTATTTTTCATCACAAGGCATTTGTTGTGGAATATTTGCATGAACATGTTGACAACGCAATGGCTTCCATGACTCCGTAAATGATCAGTGTACCAGCTTTTAATTGTGGAAATACAGTAGTTACAGCAGCAGGCAGCTCTGCAGCAGCAGCACCACAGCAACAACACTGTCTGTCTGAGTACTGCACGTGTGAGCTGCAGCAGTTTAGTGAGGTAGCCGTTATGCGCTGCTCACGCTGGTAGTGTGGCCCAGACATCATCCATTCTTCTGATAACTTAAGGTTGCTCACCTTATTTCTGATCCAGACATTCAGGAGGTTTTCACGACCTCGAGTGTGATATTGCTTTTAGGTAACAGTTCAACAACAGCTTAAACAGCAATGCTGAGTAAGAAAATGTTAACAAAAGGTGATGAAATAAATTATTTAAGTATGTTATGTAGCTCCACGAAAAAAACAGTTCCCCCTGTCTGTTGCCAGGCAACACAGCACACACGCCAGGAACTCACAAGCTACTTTGTATTTACATTGATCTGCAACTGTGTAACTTCGTCCAGTTCAGCTGATGAAACGTTGGCAAACCTGGATGTTGGCACGGCCGGATTCAGCTTCCACTCTCCCTCATCCTCATCAGTACCTCATCAGATGATCATTGATAATTCAGTTCAAACGATATCACAGCTTTGCTTTGCTTTTATAGCCTATAGCCTAGTTTGCGTCAATGTAGCGAGTGTGACAGTTGGTTAATTAACAGTTGTATTTATAATTATAACACCTGTCAGCAGAGTGATTTTACTGTTACATGTCCCAGTGATGTTGTACTCTTATCAGCACTCATGGAATGCCTCTCGTCCAATCAAATTAGTCGGTCGGAACTAACTGTTGTATAATATTTCTGCCACACTGGACCTTTGAATTGTTACAGTGTGCTGGTTGTTGAGTTGAGGTAGGTTGCTACATTTAGTTTTTATTACATTAAGCAGTGAGTTGTGACAGGCTGCTATATTGACATACTGTCTGGAAACACCCTGGGCAATGACTGAAAAAACCCAAACCTGTCAATATTGAGTGAAAGCATGTTGAAATATACTGAGATAAATATTGGCCTGAATGGTATTGGATTACTTTTGTTTTACCAGATGTCATCAAGGCACCAACTACAGGGGAGCCAGGGGGTGCTTAGCTCCTCGTAATAAGACACAAGCTCCCCTGAAAACATAATTTGTGAAGTGTTTTTTTTGTATCAGATCAGAAGAAAAAGACATTCTTGGTCTCACTAAGTCTGTGGGCTAATCGACATTTTTCATTTCTCTGTTTTGTAGTCAGTATACAGATTTGTCAAAAAACAAGGAAGCTTATAGATTTAATACCCATACATTTTGTGTGTTTACAGGCTGTTTTGCTATTTGACCTATCTTTGTTTTATTTGTGTGAATAAACCAGAGGATATAGTGAGATACATCACTGTCCCCTGCTGAAGTTGGTCATATTGCATCATACTGTGATGTTTGGTTTTGATACCCGTGTGGAGGTTTGATGTGTCATTAACTGATTATATATCAGATGTGCTGACATAAAGCAAATAGGCCTACATACTTGCAGCTATGAATATTTATTTGCAAGAGGAGTCACAGTCAGTGCTCTCTTACCCCTTTTCCACCAGCATGGAACTGTTTCTGTTCCAATTCCCACACCATTCTGAACCATTCGGAGCAATTTGATGAAAAATAAATTGGTTTGAAAAATTGACTCTCTGCAGGTTTTTCTTGGCCTGTAGGGCAAACTGTTATGACATCAGTGTGCGTGTTATATGCTCTGGGTTGGAAATAGAGGATAGAGAAGGCAACGATGAATAAGTTGAGTAAGAAATTATCGGAAAAAAACAGCATGCAGAGGTCTCATTATAAGTTGGACCATGCTTGTTTTGGATATATAACAAAAATCTTAAGTACCAAGTGAATCTGGATCAAGTCATCACATCCCTGATTACAATGGATCTGATTGAAACTAACTTTAAGTGGGCTAGTTCGCAAGAAAGCATGAATACTTTGGTGGATAATGGGTATCTTTGAAGCAAGCGTGATCTCCAGCCCACCCTGCATTAAAAATCCACCAAGAGTGAGCTCCCCCAAAGTCATGGTGTAGTGTGCACACTGAATGACATATCATATTTGTCAACTGGCATCTAAATTTAAATTCCATAGCCCTTTGATGTGGTTGTTGAAATAGAAATAAACAACATGAAAAAAGTCTGCACACCATAGCTCCCATAAGTGCAATTAATTGGTACATCCACAAGTGCTGTTTAGAGCTGAAGGCTCTTCTTCAGACTTTAAATACATATGCTAGGGTCACATGGTAGTCACGTGATGATACTACATTATCTAATTGCTACATAGATAGACATATTATGAATAAACAAAGATCATACAGTCAGTAACAGCAAGTAGCCTAAACAGTTACCAGTCCACCTATTCATCAGTGATTGTTACTGTTCATTATGATTGGTGTATTCAGAGGACCCCTGTTGTAATTGGTATGTCGATCCTCTCCCCTATGAGTAATGGTGGATTTTGTTAAGGTCTATCAACACATTCTCACTCTGACCTTGTCACATATTGACATTTGGTCCTGGACTTTCCACGTCGACATATGATGTGCAAGGTACCTGGTTGCATTGGTTGTTGATGTTCTGGGACACCATGTCATCTTCAGCCTGTTACATGCATTGTCTGTTTTCAAAATACACTTCTGTTTTCACAGGAAATGTAGAGTTTGCATACTGTCTCTTTCAAAATAAATGCACTACATTGGTACAACACTGCAAATTGATGTTTTTTTTTCCTTCAACAACAAACACATGTGGTTACATTTAGCCAACATGCACTCCTGGTTGGGTCTAGGAAAAAAGAGCAGGGTTTGGCTTTACAGTTTTGCGGGAAGTGAACACTGGCCCCCCATGTGAAAGTCAGTGATTGTTGGACCCATCCACCACCCCTCTCACCTGCCCTACTCAGACTTCTACTGCCTTAACTTCCGTTGTCCTGCTGCATTTCCCCCTGATGCTGTCGGGCGCCATTAAACAATAACGGTAACCGGCCACGTATCATGGCAATGTGAAAGGATGGTTTTTTGTCTGCGTCTGAAATCAGAAGTCACTGACCAAGCACCAGTTTTCGATGACTTTGGAGTGAGACTGGGTTGATCCTATAGTAGTATAGGGACATCCTATTTAATATAGAGGCGCATTTATTTGGATCTAGCCATAAAAGAAGTATGATGGCCTCTGGCCTTCTTATGTGCTCCAAGGTCTTCTCTCTATAAGAATGTACGTGTGTTTTTCTTTACATACATTGATTTATCTCACTCATTTGTATATATTTTGTATCTATTTTTTGTAATTGTTTTTGCCGGAGCACTCTGAACTCCTCAAGTTGAAAAAAATAGGATGATTTGAGAGGCAGACTTTCTGTGGTGGTCACAACAACAATGTTGGCAAACAATGGAGGAGAAACTGGTGGTAGTGGCTGCTGGATACCCAGAGCTACATGACTTTACAAACCCCGGGTACCACCATCTCAACAGAAAACAGCAGGTGTGGAAGCATGTAGCCTAAGTGTAATACTTGAAACGCGCCTTAAGCGGTTTTTGGATGTGTGCAACTGCTATGTTTTCATGTTGTTGAAATGGAAGAAATATTCTCAAACACTGCCTGTTTAATTTGTTGTAGGCTGTGAAAAGTGTAATCACCAATCATGTCCTCCACCCTAAGGTCACAAGTCAAACGTGAATTTGATGAACATGACATCCCTACAGGCCTAGCCTACTTGTTAAGATGGCTATCTTTTACAGTGTTGGAGCCTGGAGGGCGGAACGGCTGGATGCAGCATGCGCGTGCAGCGGTAGAGGGATGACAGAGAGAGACAGAGCCAGCGATACAGGAGAGAGAGAGAGAGGGAGAGAGAGAGAGAGAGAGAGAGAGATGAACAATATTCTGCCAATACAGATTTATCTCTTCTGCTCTAATTCACCGGCAACATAATAGCCCAGGTCGATATATCCTTCCTCTCTCTCTCCCCCTGTTCCTCTCTCTCCGCTCCTCTCTCCTCTCACTCTCTACCTCTCTCCACCACACACACATAGACGCGCCTTCAGCTTGTATGCGTCCCTCCTCGAGCCAGCGGGTGGCCGCCTGGCTGCTCGCGCTGCCGTTGGGGAGAGGTGGAGAGGAATGCGCGCGCCGCGGCCGCCTGGAGATGATCTCGTTTTGGTTGCTGTGCTGGAAGCTGTTGGTAGGTAAATGAACAGATCAGCGACACACGTCAACGACGTCTTTATAATAAACAACAACACGCTTCCCGGGGTTTATGTCATGCGGTGGAGATTTGGGGACGTTTTTGGCGGCCACAATGTAGCCTATGCGTGAGGTGTATGCGCGAGGCTTTGGCTGAGCTGGAGCTACCATCAAAGCCCGGTTTTCTTGGCTTCTGTATGTGCGATTATCTGTCACGATTTTGGTGCTTTGCCTGATTTTAGGATGCTGTCTTATGCAACACACTTGGCAGAAACGAATATTGTAGCAGAATATTATCATCAGAATGTAACCACACTGGATGACAAAGAATAGAATAGAGTAAAACAGAACAAAATGGAACACATGATTGAATACAACACCACAAAATAGAATAGAATGGAATCCTCATCTTCAAATTATTCACATGATGCCTAAAGCTGCTCTGTAATCCTCCCCCCCCCCCACACACACACACACACACACACACACACACACACACACACACACACATACACAGAGGTGTCTGATTAAATGGTGTTGATGAGGCTGTCTCCAGCTGTTGGTAGCGGGTAAACTGAGGTTTGAGCCTGAAAGTTAATTCACTTTACAGGCAAAGTAATTATGGCTTCTTTTTTTTTTTTTTTTTAAATCTCAAGTTCAAAAGGAAGTTAGATAGCAGGTTAGATAGCAATGATCCAAAAGGTCACTGTTTCACATCCAGGCAGACAGTGATCAGAAGCATGGATTAGAGCTGAGAGAGCTGCATTGCAACTAATAACTCTTCAATCCTTCCCCCATATGTTCTGAAATGATTGACTAACAGCAGAAGCATCTATGTACTGTCCATTAATCATTTAGGAACTATAACAAAGTTGTAAGTTGTTCTAACCTAACCTAACCTAACCTAACCTCAACCATGTATGTGGGAGAGCAGAAAACACTCATAAGAATCATCTCTTCTTCAAAAACACTGATAAACTATGTCATCCTGGTGATAGATAAAACATATGAATCTTTTTGGAACAGAGGAGCAAAGAACCTTATTTGTTGTCTTGGTATAACGATTTTTTGGCATCGCAAATCTTGATTCTTCTACTGCATGGCATGTTTCATTTGTCTTGTCTGGTCATTTAGAACAAACTTGACAATGTCACGAGATGTAATTTTTTTCAGATTCAAAATTCAACCAAAAGCTTACACCAGTGACTGGTGCTTTCATCATAGAAAGGGTCACAGGAAACACACATGATTGAATGATGAAGAGGACTGTCAATCTCTGGCTGTGTGATGTAAATAAAATAATGCTTGTTTAGAGAAAAAGTCTCTTGAGCCGTGCCAGATCACACTTAACTGAGAGCTGGAGTTCCAGTGGTCATTGTTATTATACGAAACGAGCATGTGTTACTGTTGTAGAGGCATTACTAATTTTCATAAATGATTGAATTTAGTCCTCTGAAGCTGGGCTGTGTTCAGGATTCATTTTAGATATGTGTTTGTGAGTGTTTGTTAATATTTATTTATGGGTTAGAAAGTATTAATAGGAATGTTGTTATTTCATTTTTTGGCTGTTAAACTTCTATAGGCCTACATCTACTATCTCATCAGTATAACTATCACCCAGCTCAGGAAGAATATGGAAAATGTCATCAAATTTTTTGCTGAATAATATGCAATTAATTTGATCTTTCTCCACACTGTGACTTAAGTCAAAGAGAACTGACTTTAGCAGCTTGCCTGCCTCTGCAGCTATACTTAGTGTTACCATAGCAACACTTCTCATCTGTCACCAGCACATGCCTGGAATGACAGACCATAATAATCTGCTAACCCACTCACAGCCAACGCATTGCCACCATGGTAACAATATGAAGGCTTGAGTTTAGCACATCACACATTTACAGGGTGTATACAGTTCTATAATCTACTGTGTGTGTAGCCTACGGGTTTGGAAATATGTGACTTGGTTGAGTGTGTCTAGAAGTGCATATAACTTTATGTGTGTCAGGGGTCCATGGATGTAAGTTTAAAAAAGTCATTGTTATTCCTTCACTTTTCCATATGATACAAACAAATTCCATTTGTTGTCCACACAAAGCATTGTAGTAGATTACAAATTTGTCAGGCTGAATCATTATTTTGTCAATATGTGGCAGAGAGAAGCTTAATAAGACAATCTGTGTTAACATTTGCATGTTTATAAATTGATTTATGGAAGCCTATTTCTGCCGCAAAAAGACTCTGAGTCTAAATTACAACAAAAATAGGGTTGCACAATATGCAAAAAAATAAAATGAAATAAAATCATATTTCAATTATTTTGACAGATATTGCAACTGTGATATGAGACCAGATAAAACAGAGTGTGTAATAAACATTGTAAGGTACATCAAGACTGTAAGTTACAATGTCAATATTTTGGACATTTTGACCTCAGAATTATTTGGGAAGCCTCAACTATAAAAGTATCTTCCAACAGGGATCTTCATTGTTTTTCGGGCCAAAGACCCCTTAGTTGAAAGAGACATGGGGCAGGGACCCCTACTACATATATACTATAAAATTGTATAGCACATTGAACCAAGCAGATGGAGATTGTCAGGCCTCAGTCTTGACCTGGGTTTGCTTTTCAGGTCGGTGAGGAAGGAAGCTCCACTTTCACAAAGATAGGCTATTGCAAAAGGCAAAACATGTTGGGTTCACATTAATGTGTATTCTCAGACGTAGTTTAATTTTAAAAGAAAAAAAAACCCTTAAAAAAATGATCAAACAATAACTTGGATGCCCTCCTGCAGTAACTCTGAGGGGTCCCACACATCCTGCTGAACACGAGGTCTTATGATATTGGCTGAAAAAGTCACAACTGAGTTGAGTTTGAGTTTACCTCAAAATTTTGACTTACTATTTCATAGCTTTGATTTAGGATCTTACCATTTTGACTTGTCTCAGAATACTGTGAAAACAGAAGTGAATTTTGAGAATGCACAATGTATGTAACAAGCATAAATTGACACGTTGTCCAGAACATAAACAGCATACGCAGGAGGCTACCTAGTGAGTAATATTTAGATGTGAAAGGCCACTGACAAAGTGGCAGTATTTGAGGAGTTTGGATGAGAACATATTGAACATTTCATCTTTTAAAAACAAAACTTTTTTTGGCAGAAATGGACTTCCATACAAATATTGTATAAATAAAAACCAAAATATTCAGAATGTTTTAATATTCAGGCTAGAATGAAGTTATCAGGTTATAATTATAAGGTTATAGGTATAATATAGGTTAAATAATTAAGTGTTTGTGTCCACAGAGAGCAACAGCGGGGCTAAGGAGGGCCACAGCTGAGCTAACGGACGTCAACCACGAGAACAGCAGCTCTGGAAACAATAACCCTGTCAACGACTCTCCCACTCCTATACAGCCAACAGATCCAGTTGCCATGGAAATCAGTTCATCGCCACCACTAACAGACATGGAGAGAGAAAACTTGGTCAGCTGGCACAGTCAGGAAGTGGAGGAGCTCCATTACCCAGAGGTTCTTGGGGTGCAGCAGCCAATCGGGGACAAGCAGGAGGAAGATGAGGCTGCAGAGAAAGACAATGGAAAAAGAGATGGAGATGAGTGTGACTATCTTGTTTTTGAGATAGGAGAGAAGAAGGGAAGGGGTGAAGAAGACAAAAGTGAAGGAGGACACACCACTGACAAAGGAGGAGAGGGAGAAGAAGATGGAGAAAGAGGAGAAACAGAAAGAAAAGAAGAAGGCAGTGGAGAAACAGAGAAGGATGAAGGAGGAAGAGGAGAAACAAAAGAAGAGAATGGATGGATTGGAGAGACAGCCGGAGAGATGAAAGATGATACTCTGTCAGAGCTCCTCTTCATCTCTGATAGCTCAGTGTGTCCTTCATCATCAGAGCCCCCGACTGTCACCTCAGATCCTTCGGAGCAACCTGCAGCAGCCGTGGCACATGAGACCCGGGGTCACGACCTCAGCAACAGAGATGATCTTAGCGACAGTCACCTTAGTGACTGTCTTCAAGCTGAATTGGCTATTGTGTACTCGGACAGCGAGGCAGGGGAGGATCAATGGGCAGCCTTCACATCCTGTGATGTCACTAACCAGGAAGAAGCAGGTGGCGGGATTCAGAATAGCGTCTGTGATGGAGAGAGCAAGGAAGAGGAGAGAGGTGTGGACGATGAGGAGAGAGGGGTACAAAAGGATAAGGCAGAAGTAGAGACTGGACAGGAGGAGCTAGATGGGAGAAGAGGCAGGGATGATGATGAGGAACAAATGAGATCAAGGAGAGATCTTTTCCTGCGATCTCCTTCTGTCAGCTCCACAGCCAGCTCCACAGACCCCGACAGGAAGGTAGGATTTTCCCTCTTTTTATGTAACACTGAGCATTAACTTTGGTTCCAAGAAGTCTCAAATGTATCCTCCCCACACAAGAAGTTTGCACATACACCGATTATTACATACTCTTTCCAACAATGAGATGAGAAGTTAGATATCAATGTTATGCATTAAGATTATGCAACTAAGACACCAATGCTGACCCTAATGTTGGATGCGGAAAAGGCATTCGACAGGGTGTCATGGCCTTTCCTGACCAAAGTCAGACTTTCATTAATCTAATAAAAGGAATATACAAAGAACCAACAGCAAGAGTAAGAGCAAATGGGACTTTATCTGACACACTGACTATAGGAAGGGGAACCAAACAAGGGGACCCCCTGTCACCACAACTTTTTTGTTTTATGTATAGAACCCTTAGCTGAGAGTACAATACAGAATATAGAGATAAGAGGACTTACCATAATAGAGGAAGAACAGAAAATTGCACTGTATGCTGATGATATAGTTATGTATATAACAGATATTTACAACTCTTTATCAGAGTTGTTAACCGAAATCACAGAATATAGCGCTTTATTAGGTTATAAGTTGAATTTGAACAAAACAGAAGCCATATAAGTTAGACGATCACATTAAAAAACAGTTTGAATTCAGATGGGACCAAGATGAAGTGAGATATCTGGGAGTGACTATTCCAAACAACCTGGATAATCTATATCATTGCAACTACGGGAAATTAGAAAAGTCAATAAAACAAGACATACACAGGTGGAAATATCTACCATTAACACTACTGGAAAAAATTAGTTCATTTAAAATGAATGTTTTACCACGTTTTCTATTTTTGTTCCAGAATCTACCCTTGCATATTACACGGGCTTCTTTCAAATACTGGGAGAACTTGTTGAGAAAACTTTGTATGGGATGGAAAGCGACCAAGAGTTAGGCTGACAATTATACAGCAAAAAAGAAATTAAGGGGGACTTGCCCTACCCAAACTAACTAACTATTTTTACGCTGCACAAGCAAAATCAATTTTAATAATGACTGATAAAGAAATTACCCCCAAATGGAAAACACTAGAGAGTAAATTGGTGGGATCATTACATAGACTGATTTCTTCAAGTCAGATGAAAGCAAATTGCTTCACACTTAAAAAATACAGTCAAGACCTGGAGAAGATTATTTAAAATAACAGATGTTAAAGACAGAGATCTAATTTGCCTGAGAGAAATACAAGAAGACCCATCCTTTATACCAAGCAAGTTAGATGATGCTTTCAAAATATGGGGCAACAGAGGCCTCACAATGTATTGTCAAATGTACTGTGAGAAAGGAATTGAGTCATTTGACAATGTAGCAAAAACATATCAACTCCCAAGTAATCACTTTTACAGGTACTTGCAAGTTAGAATTAGAATTAGATTACTGGACAACTTTACCAAATATTACAAGACAAGGAGATTAAAGACTTGAATGGTATCAAAGAGAATTGGGAGAAGGAGTTGAAAATAAAAATCTCTGACAATGAATGGAAGCAAAGCTTTAAAGACATTGTAGCTCATACAAGATCCCCTTATTGGCAGGAATATGCATGGAAGATGAATTTAAGATATTTTATAACACCACAAATATCTCTGAAGTATGCACAAGCCAATACCAATTGTTGGAGGGATTGTGGGGTTAACAATGCAGATCATACACATATATTCTACACATGCAAGAGATTGCAAGAATACTGGACTGATGTCTTAAACATTCAAAACAACCAGATGCACTGACTCAGCTTTCCTAAGTCTTGACATCGAAGTGAAGTGAACAGGTATGGTACCACTGAACAATGACCTGTATCGAAACCTTCTGTCTCTCTGACTGTACCTGCCATAGCCAGTGGTGCTGCACAGAGGTGCTGGGTGGATTAGTAAATTATTTTTTACAGCATGTAACCCATGCTGACTGCTGTGCACTAGCCAATGTTTTCCCGACAGCAGGCCAGCTTTTAGGAAATATGGGCAGAGGGACAACATTTTCTGTAGTGGGCCCCTCATTCACACTCATCACAGTGGGGTTGGGTGCAAAATCACCATACATACCACTATGCAAAATGTATACTTCCTGTGAATATAATCAAATTAATTATATTTCAACATGTATTTTTTTATCCACTCTGTGTTAAGACCTTATATTTTGAAAAGTAGAGGTAGTCACATGTGTGTCCTGGGCTGAAAAAAATGCCCTCCAAGAATGATCATAGAAAATTCAAATCAGACACCGACTGAAGAAATTACTGCAAGGTATTAAATCATAAGATCAAATCATGAGTGAAAAAACAGCCCTAATATTTTTTCTTCATTCATTTATTCTATCTTGAGGGCTACTTAAATCAAATATTTGTTAAATTGTGTGCTGAACTGAAACAGTGTAAAGAATATATGGTTGTCAACTCTCAGTTTTTCAATCAAACCCAATTTATGCAATTTCAAGACTGGTTAGGGACTCCAGTATGCAGAAATATTTAAATACACCATTTTTTTTTAAAAAATATTCCCTTTTCCCTCACCAAAATTTAGCATATCTGGAGTGTTATTTGAACTTATTTTCAACAAGATATGATAACATGGTTGGTCCCAATGGATGCCTCAAGTCCTCTAGTTTGTTATGATACCAGTGTTTTCACTGTAGCTTTAAAACTGAACCTTATACGGCAGATTGTATTTGCCAACATTAGTCTGCCTCACTTCTCACCATCAGCTCTGCTTGTCATACCTGCTGCTTCCTCACATTTTTTGTTTTTTTCACAAACATTTGTCCATTGTTCTCTGGTTCTTTCATTGTCTTGTTTTTTCTTTTCTGGCTTTTTTTAGGAGTCCCTGATTTTTTGGTGAGGCATTCTGACTTTGCTAGTCAGACTGCAGTCCATCTCACATGTTTACATTAACAGCGCTTGTGATTTCTGTGTATCACACACCTGACCCTTTCTGTCAGATGGACTAAACCATTTCACAATACCTGCGGGGGGTGGGGGTATCAGATAGCACATTGAAATGTGTTTTTTTTTATTATGCAAATCTTGGCAAAATTCTGTCTGTCAGACAGCATCATCGCAATATGTGAATCCTCCAATGTATGAATTCAGTCTCTGAACCTGCAGAAGTGTGATGTGTTCAATTTCAAATGAATGTTGAATTTGGTGTTGGCCTATTTTAAAGGTCATTTTTTTGATTCTCTTCATTAGTTATTCTTTGTATCTGATTGAGCAGATTGATTGTTTCGATCTTTGCAGGGGTGGTTATGGGTCCTGTGTGTGTGTGTGTGTGTGTGTTAGTATGTGTGTATGTATGCTAATATAAGTTTTTGTGGTTCTTGTGGTTCTTTGTCATTGATGTATTCATATTGTTTTTGTGTCTTGTATTAATGTTTGTTATCTTGTGGGGTTTTTTTTGTTTTTAAAAAAGGAAAAAATGGCCAATAAAAAATTGATCACAAAAAAGAATTCAGTCTCCATTTTAATGTACATATGTCAACATTTTTCTATGGTGGGACCCCTTAAATGTCCATTCAAAGTTTCGATCACCTATATGTTTATTAACCTAATCCTGAACCTCATTATCCTGTCAGGTTCCTGTAGATTTCTGTGTCCAACAAGAGACCCACAGTGAAAATGTCTCCACTGAGCATGTGGACTTTCTGTTGGCCCGCCAGCAGTGGAGGAAAATGGAGGAGGAGGTCAAAGGTCAGCCAATTCCCAAACCAGGGCTCAGAGCTCAGGGGAGTTTCCAGGGAACCCACACTGCACTGTACCCCCCCACTCGCAGCCCCCGACTCAAACACAGGTAGGAAATAGGAAATGGAGGTAGGTTATTGACTGTCTTATCAGAGAATATGCTGTAGAGCTGAAACAACTGGTTAATTAAGCAGTTAACTGATTAGCGAAAAATATCTGACAACTGTTTAAACAATTGCTTAAAAGGATAGTGCACCCAAAAATGAAAATTCAGCCATACTCAGCCATATGCCGAGGGAGGCTCAGGTGAAGTTTTAGAGTCCTCACATCCCTTGCGGAGATGGGGCTAGCACCAAAACTCCACCTAATGGAGGCTGGGCGCCCCAGATTAAAACGTCCAAAAAACACATAATTGAAACAACAGAATATCTCCATACTGCTCGTCCGTAGTGATCCAAGTGTCCTGAAGCTGCGACATAAAAAGTTGTTTGGAAAAACGCCATTTAAACTCTGTTTTTAGCCTCATTGTAGCCTGTAGCTCTAACTGCCTCTCTGTAGACCGCGCTCACGTGTGTGCGCTTGCACGAGACCGTGAGACATCAGCACTGTGTTCATGTGTGTTCACGTGCTTTCACTGGTCTCGCGTGCAAGCTCACACACCGACTAATTACTCCAGTAATTAGTCGGTGCCAGGATGATTTGCGAGCAGCTGAATGGCAGTGGAGCAAGCAGCCACCAACTGCCAGATTCTCATCTGATCTCCGCAGGACTCCACTCAGTCCGGGACTGGAGAAGGTTAATGGTTTGATGCTGCTTGATAGGCAGGTAGGAGGTGCAGTTATCTGTAAGTGTAGCTGTGATGAAAGTAAACAGTCTGAACACAGGTCAGTTTTCTCTGACAGCTTAAAGTTTAGTTTTAATCACCAACTCTCTGAGAGGAGTTTATAAGTTTATACTTCCAGACTAAAATGTTGCAGACTGAAAAGAATTCAGGCTTTAATTAAGTTATTTTTCAGCTTCTTAACAGTGAAAATGATAAGTCGGAGTTTACAATGAACCTGGGTACAAATCCTAGTTGTCTCAGATTAGTTACTTGTGGTGTCAAAGTTATTGAAATCATAAATAGAGAGATGTTGAGCTTTTCAAATTATCACTCCCTCCAGGAATTAGACGACACCATGGGTTTTCAGTTACTGATGGATTTATTCTCTTTTCTCCGCCCTTCATCACTGTCATCAAATCCACCATCAAACTGTTCAAATATATGACAATTTACAGATGACAACATATTAATATCACTTACAAGCTGTAGAAACATGACAGTAAAAATGCACAATGAACATACAGTAAATCCCAAAATAAAACATACCTCGCTGGCTGCACACAACCGAGAGGGAATGAGTCCACTTGAGCAAAAATATAAAAATAAAATCTTCAAAAACGGCAATAAAAGTTACTTCTTCTTTTGTCCAATAATGAAATGTTACTTTATACTCTTGACTTTCTCCACTCTCAACTCCTTCTTGGAGGAGATTACAACTGCAGCATCTCTGTACCTGTTCTGCACCTCATGTAAACATTATGCGCAACACCCAAAAGCGTCCCCTGCGCAACACAATACACACCCAGTACCTCTGCAGTCCTGATACAAAACAAAATCGAAATTCAGGAAAATAAATCATTTAAATAATGTATGTAAACAAAACATATCAAATAATGACATAAATAATATTTATGGCAGTTAAACAAATGATGATCAGTTTGTACATTGTACATATTGTAGATTTTCACTAGCACGAACCACGCCACAACAATATGTCGTTTATGGGTTTAATGGAATACAGGAGTTATTGAATGTTGAGAATAGATGAATGGATGTGGGTGAGGTAGAGGGAAGATGTCATCTGTTAGGCTGGTTGGGGGAGATGTAT
Source organism: Epinephelus moara (assembly GCF_006386435.1). NCBI lineage: Eukaryota > Metazoa > Chordata > Actinopteri > Perciformes > Serranidae > Epinephelus > Epinephelus moara. The sequence goes on from NC_065526.1 coordinate 38,711,881, forward strand.
TGAAGACCGGGCGGAGGGAGACTCAGTGCGGGGGTTCCGTCTCAGGCATATATATCCACCCGAGCTGATCACTGGCCCCCAAAAGAGTCAGATTTAAATTGAACTGATTTGAACATGAGCTTGACGGAGATCGTTAAGATTGTCGCGGATGTAGGAGCGATATGCTTGGGATGACCAGCAGCCTAGGACCTGAATGGTTTGGTCTGAGATGCCTAGTCTGGCTGCTGTGGATGCTGCGCTGATGCGGAAGGAGTGGCTAGAATAGAGTTCTGGAGATACGCCTGAAATGCGTAGGACTTGGTGTAAGTGTTTCTGGAACCAGAATCGATTGGCCATTTTTCCTGTTTCAGTGAGAAAGTGTGGGTGTTGAGGTGATGCCTTAGCAGCATACCTGGAGCTGATGTATTTGGTCAGTGGGGAGTATGGGCTGAGGTAGGATTCGAGGCGGAATAACTAGATAGGGAAAGAAACTCCCAACTGATCTGTTTTGCTCCTTCGGATTGTGAATATGAGTGAGTCAGCAGCGTGGATGGTTATGTCAGATAGACTGGGGTAATGAGAAGGATTATAGACAGATGAAGTCGGGGCAAATTCAGAGCACCTCAGGAATCCAAAAAAGCCAGCAGAAACATGGATTCTAGGGTTAGGGCAACCATAGGATATATGTAGCCTGAACGAAGGGAACGAATGCAGAGGCTGAGAAGGTCTGAAGTGAGTGGCAAGCGCCTAGCTGGGGCAGCCGGTTCCTGTTAACACAGGCCTTTTATTAACATAGTAACGTGAGAATGGGAGGTTGAAGGACAATGGAAGCCAGTGACTAGTTTGATGTAGAAGTTGATTCCTGCTAAGTAGGTCTGGATGGTGGAGGACCGTATTTTTTGGATGGAATGAGCATGGGTGATGAAATTGCAGATGGACATGACGTCCAGAGAGGGAAAAGGCAGCCGGTAGGTGGAGTGATATGCCTTGAAGCAATTCCAGCCACTTAGGTAGGCTGAGAGTGTGCTTGGGGCGAGACTGTTAAGGATGGCTTCTTGTGAAGTGTGAGAGAGGTTTGACAGCTGTGGAGCTAGTTGAATATTGTGGCTGAAAATGGTGGGATAGGTGTGGGGTGGAGATCCGATTCTGGGGCCAAATGTCTGAATTTCTGGAACGAGAAGCGAGACAATGAGTCAGCAATGTTGTTGTGTTGAACGGGAACGTGGGCTGCCTGGAGGATGAACTGATGTTGAGCTGAGAATAAGGTGAGTCTGCGCAGGAATGCATGATGGCTAAAGAACAAGATCGACCTTTGTTCAGGATCTCTACAACTGCGGTGTTATCGGAGTGGATAAGTATGGACTTCCTAGACCATTCATGCCCCCAAAGAATGGCAGCTATTATGATGGGATACAGCTCGTGAAGCGCAGAGTAAGGAGAGCGGGACTCTGAGTCAAGGGATTCGAACTTTGGGGGCCAAGCGGAGACTAACCATCTCCCTCCATAGTAGCCGCCAAAACCTGTGGAGGGAGCCGCGTCTGTGAAAAGTTGAATGTCCTCAGGCTGGGTGATGAAGTCGTCGTAGAAGAAGGAAATGCCATTCCAAGAAGATAGGAAATGTAGCCACATATTCCTTTTCATTTTGCAGGCATTGTCTAGAATGACCCTATCGTGGAGAGAGGGAATGGCAACAGCCTTAGACAAAAGGATGGACAAGAAGGATTTAGCTTGAGGGATTATGCGGATGGCATAATTGAGATGGCCAAGGAGGGCTAACAGCTGGCGTTTGGTGCATCTGTCTGCTAGGAGGTAGTTTAACAGAAGCAGAGAGATGCGCTGTATTTTCTCCAAGGGCAGGGATGCTTGGAAGGAAATTGAGTCCAGGGTGATGCCTAGGAACTCAATGGAAGTGCCAGGTCCTGATGTTTTCTCCTCGGAAAGTGGGACGCCGAGTTCAGAGAAAGCATTAGTGAGCGTATTGAGCCCGTGGCGAGGATGGTGGAGTGACGACGAGAAAATCGTGGAGAATGTAAGGGAGCTTGTGGTTGTTAGTAAGGATCCAGCATAGGGCTTCTGAAAGAGAATTGAAGATCTTAGGACTGCTTTTGCAGCCAAAGGTAAGGCACACAGAAAAATAATATGCCCCCTTCCAGCAAACGCCAAAAAAAACCCAGAAGTCAGGATGAATGGGCAAAACTTTGAATGCGCTGGTGATGTCTGCTTTAGAAAGCCAAGCTCCACGTCCTGCTAGCTGAATGAGGGTGATGGCATGGTCGATGGTTGCATATTGCATGGAGAAATCCGGACTGGGAATGACACTGTTGATGCTTGGAATGTGTGAGCCGTGTGGGGAAGACAGGTCCATAATTAGCCTCTTTTGTCCAGAGTATTTGCGAGTGGCAACACCTATTGGGCTGATGCGGAACAGTGGAAAAGGAGGAATATCGAACGGGCCTATCATGAATCCGTCTTTAACCTCTTTAGCCAACAGGGTGTCAACAGTGTGAGGTTCTGCAAGAGCAGACTGGAGGTTGTGACAGACGTGGGAAATGTCAGGGAGAACTGCCATACCGGGATGAAAACCATGTGTGAAGCCATCTATGAGAAAATGAACAAGCTGTCTATCAGGATGGTTTTGTAGAGCAGTGGCAAGGACATTTACCGGAACGGGGGGTGCTGAGGTGCTGTACAAGTTGGTCTGCAGCTGTGGTTGGATTGTGGGGGCAGGTGCTCCTGGCATGCGCACCGCCGCAGAAGGAACAGACATGCAGGAGGTGGAAGTTGGAAGTGAAGGAGGAGGCTGGAGATCACCGAGTTGGTTAGCCTGTGGTGGGACCCCTTGAGTTGCTGACTGAGGCTCTCCTGCTGCTGCGTTGGCTATTGCAGAAAAAAAGAGGAGCAGAAGCCGTGTTTCTGGGAACGGCTGAAGGAAGGGTAGGGGAAGGGATGATGGGATGAAAGGATGTATGTGCACAGGGATTTTGTGAAGCCTGTGAAGACAGGGATGAAAAGAAAGCTGAAATCATCTGATAGGAATTCAGGAACAGAGGGAGCAGGCACAGGGGGACATACAACCTGGCCCCCACCAGAGGGGGCTGATGATGCAGGCTGTGGCTGAGGCAGCGACGGCCCTGTGACGTCACGCCTGACGACACCGGCAGTTGGTGGCACGGGTGAGGAAGCCGGAAGAGCGTGAGGTATGGAGTCTGTTGCTGCATTGATAGAGGCTTAATACAGCTGAAAAAGTGTGGCTTTGTTGGCGTTGCAGTGAAATGGGATGCCCTCACTCCGCAGGAAACGTTGGAGGCGAGTGGCGGTCCAGTCTCTGATATTGAGCTCAGTTTGAGGACGTGGAGACTGCCGACTTGCAGATGAGGGCGCACCGCGGGTGCGCCGTGGTGAAGAGCCGGGAGCTGGAAGCCTAGGCGATGGGGTCAGCTGCCGATGAGGAGAGGGTTGGAGCTGGCTCCTACACCCGTGCCCGCGCTGTCTGGTCCTCGCTGAAGGAGGAGAGGAGGCCTGAGATCTGCGGACCCCCGTGGTCTGAGTCGGAGTCGGAGAGATCTCGTTGGCAGAGCTTGAATGTAGACGCCGGGACTGAGGTACGCTGATCACTGAATGCAAGTGACTACGCCGGTGTGTTTGGCTGCGGTCTGGTCGCTGCTGCGAGTCTGTGGAACAGAACGTCGAACGGATCGCCGCCTGAATTGGTCGGGTAGATCTGCAGTACCGGATCCATGGTAGGTAACGTTAGACAATCTTTACGTTGTGTCTTTGTTTGAATGGAAGTTTTCTCTATGAAGCGTTTAAGCGAGACGCGCGGTCTGTCTGAGCTCGAGAAATCTTAAGACAAACAGGGTAGGATGGGTTGACCCGGCATAAGTAGGCTTGGCAGGTGATTAGAGGTGTGGTTGAGGCGTGGTTCTGCTCCCGAACCTAAGTTAACAGGTTAACTACATACATAAATACATAAATTGCAGCTACATTTTAGTAGAATGGTTTCAGTAGAGATTACATCTAAGACATCTGAATGTACTAGTTATTTCTATTCATTTGTTTTTGTATAATACAGGAATCTGGAATCTCAATCTGCTGTGGTAAAGTTGATGAATTCACGGGTTAAAACTTTTGTTGTTTAACGAGAAATGTGTTAGGAGCAGAATTTTTAATAACTTTGGTATTATTACCTAACACAAGCTATATTAGTCTGATCATAGATAAGCCTGCTTAGATAAAAAAAAGGAGTTATGCTTTACACCACTGCATATAACTGGTGAGTGCTGCTGTTGGTTTTTCCACGTTATGTAGTAACTGACTATATTGTTAGAAACCTTTTGTACTCTGCAGCAGATGTTTTTAACTTCATTCAGTCAGAGGACAGACATACAGTTGTTACCATAAGGTCAGATAAGTTACAGTCATCATGTTACAACTGAAATAGAAGACGGCTACAAAATAAAAACTTCCCACTGTGAAATGTCTTGCTCCAATCTTTGTTTCAAAGGTGCTTCGGAGTCTATTGGCTCGTGTTTCTTAACTCAAATTGATGAGGGAGAATGGCCGTCATTGTTAGCATAGCTCAATTGTTGTTTTGCGGCAGCCTCCGGAGGTGAAGTCAGATAAGGTAAGGGGCGTGATGTTTCTGATACATGCTCTAAACATTGCACCAGCTACAACAGACTGAGTGAGCTGATCAATCAGAGCAGATTGGACAAGACAAAAAATGTGTGTTTTGAACATTAAAGCACATAAATCTATTCCACTAGACCCCAATATTACATATTTAAATCAATATGACCCTGAAAAAAAGCATAATAGGTCTCCTTTAAGATGGGTTTCCTCCTGTCCTCTCAAAGGGAAATGCAACCACCAGTGCCCAGGGAGCCCCCCCTGTCCTCCACCCTGTCCCCCACTTCAGAGGACTCAGGCCTGGATGACTTGTCATACCGCAGCCCACTGGAGGAGCCAGAGAGCGCTGTGGAGAGAGAGATCCGACTGACTCTGGAGAGAGAGGAACGGCACCGCAGGGAGAGGGGGGGGATTTCACAGGGCCTCACTATACCCAGGTAACAACAAATAAAGAGGATGGAAAGGATAGTGTTTTTCTGTAGCAGTCAAATGTTTCACTATGTTCACCTGCTAGTCAATCATTTTGTCTGTCTGCTGTTTGCTCCTTGGCAGCTAATGTCAAAAAATATTAGTACGTTTTTAGGAGAGGGATTTTAAATTAAATAATGGATTTACAAGGAGCAAGAGCAGAAAAGCTTATTCGGGAAAAATATTCTAGTTCCTGTCAGTATGTGTTGCAGCATTCTGGATAAACTGTAGAGTCTTTAAAGTCTTAATTAGGCAGTCTGATAATAAGAATTTACAGTAATCTAGCCTAGATGTAACAAATGCATTGCAAATTTCGTTTTTTTTTTCTTACATTTTTTTGAGACGGGATGTGCCTGAATGTCAATGCTTGAGGTTTTTATACGTGGGCATTATATTATTATTATGGCATTTTCTGGATCCTGTTAAGGACTTATCCTGTTCAAAGATAACTCCAAGATTCTTTACACTGGTTCTTGAGGCCAGGGCAATTCCATTTAAAATAGCTACCACTTAACTTTAGATAATTTTGTTTTGGAGGTGTATGGGGCTAAGTACAATATCTTCAGATTTGTCTGTGGTTAACTTGGTTGTGAGCTTGGTGGTTAGCTTGAAGCTTAGCTAACTGTTTGGTTTCACATAGTTTGATCGTTATAATTGTGTGTCATCTGCATAATATTAAAGTTTATGGAGTGTTTCCTAATAATACTGCTTAAAGGAAGCATATATTGTAGTATTAGGTGACATGCCGAGTAAGGAACCTTGTGGAGTTATTGTGTTACACGGGGAGAGTGAACTAAGAAGGCACTGAAACGTCCCTAAGTGTCTGCCATACGTTCCTGTGTTAAAGGAATACTCCAACGATTTGGGAGTTATGCCCTTTCTCTATCATTTTGATATTGAGACAACATGATCAATATCTTTTTTGTGTCTGTACGTCCAGTGGCTGGGTCTCAGTGGTTATCCATTAATGAAATTGCAGTATTGCAGTATCAGAAGTCAAAAAGCTCCTTTCCACTGTGTGTCCTTCTACTGGGAAACATATAAACTGAACCAAAATGAAACTTGTTGAAACTGATTGTTGTTTTTTTATTGTTCTGTGTTCAGACCCTCTACATTGCAAACAGGACGATCTCCACCCAGACCTCCAGCCTGCCGCACCCCTACCTTGTCCATCTCCCCATCCCCTTCCTGCTCCTCCTCCCTTCCCCGATCTGTCTACCATGAAATGACAGCCAATAATGTCATTATCTTGGAGCCCGACTGCTCCAGCTCTGCCTCCAGGAACCGCTTACTCTCCTCTGCAATTGGGGGCCTCTCCGATTGGCCAACAAGCCAGGATGCAGTTCCTTCCGCCAATGTCATTGTAGTGGAAACCTCCAATCTCATCATTCGCAGTGCTTCAGAGTTCTGCCTAAGCTCCGCCCCTGTATCCATGGAAATGCAGGAGAGCACTTTTTCATCCAATCCGTTCTTTAAGCTACGTTCCCTCAGCAGCCAATCGCTGGTGGAGCAAGAGATCCGCTTGGTGAGACAGAGGGAGGAGGAGTGGAGGAAGCAGAGGGAGGAGATGTGGAGGAGGAGGAGGGAGGAGGAGTGGAAAAGAGGGAGAGAGAGGTATGATACTGTGCTGGTGTCTCCAGGCCTGAACGATAGCATCAGCTACAACGGTACGTAAAGTCATGGCCACCTATTTAAATTTCAGGAACACTCATGGGTTCATGACCAGTTGAACATCCTAGAAACATCACTGTTGTGTCGTAGTTCAGCTAAAATGATTCATTGTAAAAACTTGTTAAAAGGGGTCTTTGAGTTTTTAATCAACAGGGCATCACTCAAACTGAACCAACTAAACCGCTGCTTCTATTTGTCATTTAGTCAAAGCCATATTGTCATTAGTCAAAGCCTTATTGAGTAAATTTAGTGTTGGGGATTCAAAATACTGTCAGTAATAATTAAATGGTTTGCAGATGATGGTGTGATTTCACCATTCTTATCCATTATTGAATAGAGCACTTGTCAATCAATACTGGATTAAGAGTGTGGGATAAGAAACACATTCTTAAAAATCTGGTTTCTGTCTGGGATAAAAATCAAATTGAATTAAAATGATCACTGCTTTGATTCAATTCTCTTTTTGTTCCATTTGTTTTTATTCCAGTGCCAGAGGTCCCAGACAGATGTGTCTCCTCCCCATCATCCCCCTCCAGGACCCGCAAAATGGAACGATCCAGTATGTCTTGTGACCACAAGGTGGGCTGACACACACATGTATATCTATATACAAACTCTATCTACAGCAGGGATGCACCAATTTATTGTCTGAACATCGGTATTGGCCGATATTCTCAATCAGCCTATCATCAAATAAGGCAACATGAAAGTGACCGATGTTTTTCTGTTGTGTCACATCAGTTTTGCCCAGGCTAAAAAGTAGGGCTTGATGATTAATGGCCACAGTCTTAAAGGTCATATGTACAGGTGTTTCATCAAAACGAATATTTGAAAAAATAAATAAATAAAATATATCCATAGAACGTCTAGAAAGATGTATAATTAAAGTCTATATTTTCCTGAAAAAAATAATTGCAGTAGAGAAATAATTGTTTTAGAAATTTTCACGGGTCCAACATATGTCAATATTTTGATTTGGGTACGTTGGTTACATGCGGGGGGGGGGGGGGGGGGGGGTTGCCAGATTGTGATAGCTGCAGAGGTATGGCATTGTCACGCAGAGGTTGCCGATTTCCTTCTGGACAGGTAAGCTAATGTTTGCTAACTAATGCAACAGGGCTGTTAAAAGATATATCTGCTGAATATATCTAATATCTAGTAAAGCCAAACTAGTAATTACACTACACCTAGATGAAATATGTTAAGAAAAAGTAAGGATGATGGTTAATTTTAGATATTTTAGGAAGTTCTCTAGAAACAGTGTTTTTGGGACTGTGATTGTTCCGGTTGTAAAGTTGTCAAATAGTGTCGTAAATCTACTGAATATATGAAATATCTAGTACAGCCCAACTATCATGTTATTATTATTATTATTATTATTATTATTATTATTGGTGGGAAATTATAACAGAGGAAAATATTTCCCGTTTTAATATCAAGAACACTTTCGTGTTTTTGTGTGTATATAGGACGTTGTTGAATCAGGGAATCCGTGTGTCCACCACGACAAAGGATCCTAATTGACTAATTACGTTAGCATTAGTGACGAGTAGAGCTAAAAATGCTTTACGGAGATTGTTACAGTGTGTTACAGGGCGCACAAGAGAGGATTCATGATTTATTATTATTATTTATTAATTACTATACCACAAAAAAACTCTTCACTTGACATTGCTGTCTTCAGTGTCTGTCGTTTACGAAGTGTCTGTTGTTTACGAACCTGGCAACCTGTATAATTGAAGAGTGGAGCGAGAGCGGGCGAGTGTGAGTGCGACACCTACTGACCGGGAAGTATGAATCCTATATCTATCACCTTTAAATTAATGAGCAGGTACAAGAACAATACAATGACTGTTTGGAAAATCGCCTCTGTGATCTCACTGTTGTGTGTTGTGATGGCTAGTAGCAGCTGGCATCCTGTCCTCCCTGGGACAATAGAAAACATGTTTGTGACAAACAGATCTTCCCGTTTGGGATGAAAAGATGCAGTAAACTTACTACTGTCGCGTCAGAGGACGCACCCTATTGTTTCTCCGACAATGCTACATTGTGAACAATGAATATGTGCCAATATTGGCAGCAGTAGTGCTACTTAAAGTTAGCTTTAAGCAGACGGTGGACAAAACTAACAGCACATGGAGGTTGCATTGAGTTACATTATGATGAGTTCAAGCTCTATTCAGTAAAAATTACTATTAGGTGAAGTTGAATTAAAACGTTCTCATAATGTCTTCAGTGTAATCTTGTAAAATGTAGTTTTTGACTAGAAATTTTAAAGCAACACAGTGGAGTTTTTGAGCCCTCAAAATATATATCCAAGATCCTTGTGATGGTACATCAACTCACAATGGGTTGGATGACACCTCTGTCATTGCTTGAGAGCGTCTGTTCCACTTGCACTGGCACTATGCAGTTTCGGGGTTCAGGTAGGAACCTGGACTCAAAAAGGACTACAAAATTTGTCTGCTTTGCTGCATACGTCATATCCCCCTCTCGTCATATCCCCCTCCTCTCTTTAGAGTAGCGTAGCCAAACCAAGGTGAACGAAGTTAGACGTGGTTGTCATGGCTGGCAAAGAAAAGGAAGAAGGTGAAGGTGTTGTCGGAGGGAAAAAGAAAAGAAAACGGGAGAGTGATAAAACAAGAGCTCAAACAAGGATTAATTTTGGTCCGGCTTTCACACGCTGGCGAGAGCTGAAAGAGGAGGAGGGATGCTCAACCGATGGTGACCTGGTGCTGTTACTGCTGTTAACTTCTACTTAGGAGACACACTGTCTGCTGCCTCAGGTACATTTTAAGATAAAGTGTTAGCCTACATACAGACAGCTTTCATTTTAGTTTGTCTTTAACAGTTTGCTGTTAGCACCGCGAGCGCGATGTGCTAGTGTCGAATGCGATTGTAAATCATAATAGCGGTGAATGAGAGACTGCGGACAGAGCAGATTGAAATATGGCTTCCTACATGCTGATCACATGTATTGATAAAGTACTGGCTTGGCTGGCAGAAGTTTTATTGCACTTACTTACAGTAACAAGCGTAGTTGTTGTCAACTAGAGTAATTTTGACGTTATATTCCCTTCATCTGCACTGCAGCCTCCCTGCTGTTGTCTGACTTCACTCTGTTGTGTGTGTGTGTGTGTGTGTGTGTGTGTGTGTGTGTGTGTGTGTGTGTGTGTGTGCGCGCTGTGAGGAGGAGGTCAGCCCTGACATGCAGAGAGCAACTAATTTCTGAGTTTGAAAATGAATAAATAAATAAAGCAATCGGCCTAATCATGTATGTACAAAATGCTATAAAGCTACTTTACCTGTTCTGAAGACATGATGATCACACATTACACAGCCAGCTTCAGGAAGTTCATCGGTATCATTGGCTTGTCAACAAATGCATGCACAGAAAGATTTTTGCGACAGTTGTAACAGACAATACCGTTTTTCGTCTGTAGGGGGACCCCGTGAGGTAAAAAGCGCAATCCTCCATTGTGTTGCTATATTAAACACCGTTGTTTCAAATAGAAATGTGTTGATGTTTTCACAGTAATAAAAAATAGATATTAGAGAGGGTATTGTGATATATATATACAGTAAATGGCTTTTGAAGCAGTTTTTAAAGATGTATTTCATGTGAATATTCGTGTTATATTAAGGGTTGTTTCATAAATGTGTATGAATTTGTGCTCATGTACAGGTAATGTAATGAAGGGCTTAACTACTTTTTGGCAGTTTCTTTGCATCCCTGGCACAAAAGGAGGAATAAATAACAACAAAAACAAAAAATAACAATATAAAAGCATCTGTATTGGCTCCCAGCCAAATTGTTATTTTCAACATTGGTATCAGTATCATCCCTCAATTTCGAAATTGGTGCATCCCTAATCTAGTCAGTGGAACTTTATTTTGATGTTGAGTAACTGGTAGCTTAGCTAAGTACATTTTACAAGTAGCTTGCCCAACACTGATTATCATTCATTAATCAATGTACATATGGTACACCACTGAAAAAACATTTAACTTTACAATCATTTTGTTACCTTACCGTAACATTCACTATAAAATGTCATGTCCTTCCTGATACAAACATGTATATAATGATTTTATGATGATTATAATGATTGTATCCTGTTAGACAGCAGCTAACCGTATTTCACTGTTTTGAATTTCTTCATGTATCAGTGCATGGCATGAAAATCATATTCAAATTTTCAAATTTGTTCTTTTGTACTTTCTGTGTTGGATAATTGATTTCTTCCTTTACTCATTCGTTCATTTGTTACCTTTAATAATTGTGAACTTCCTGATTTGTTAATCAGTTGGATTGATACATTTTTTAATCCAGTAGTTCACAATTTAGCAACTATATTATTCGACTCATTTTTTCATTAACCCTTCACTCTTGCATTCATCCATCTAATATTTTCTCCAACCATCCCATCCTCTGTTTCTCTTTTTCCCCATTTATCAATCATCCATCCATCCATCCATCCATCCATCCAACCAACCATATTCATTTATCCACCCATCTTGGCTCCAGTGGTTCAGCTGAATCTTCCCCCTCCCTCCAGTTCCCCCCTTGTCTCTCTTCAGTGTCAAGACGACCAAACGCCATGGCGCAGCGATGGGAGGCCTCCCTATTAGCCAGTCAGAAGAAGGAGTGAGCAACAACAGTGCTCAACTGTCAGCCATTTAAAAGCCAAAATGAAATCTTACGCTTCTATTCCTTCATCCTTCTGTCCAGAAAACTCTCACAGTCCTGTCTGTCTGCAGCTGATGTCTGATGTTTGTCACCGCTGTGGGTTTGAAACCAGTGGGTCACAAATGTGTTGTCTGAAGGATGCCCCATGAGAGAAGGACTGTTTCTTTCAGTCAGCTTGGTTTCAAAGATTAAGGTAATTCACCTAGTTTGACTTTCTACTATGAAATTGTTAAAAAGTTTCATAGTCAAAGTGGTCTTTTGCATGACGTCTGAAACAGTATGACTGTATGAAACAATGGAACTGCCAGCCATGTCACAGTTTAGACATTTTTTATGTACTGTATATTATAACTTTTGTGGACTTGTAAGGCACAGGAGGCTTGTCATAATAATGATTGAATACAAAGTTACAATTTAATAATACCACTGTTTTTGACATTTACCCAGATTTTATGAAAACCTTTGAAGCACATGTCAGAATCTGCGGTATTCTCCTTTAATATTTAGTATTAACAGCACTTTGATATCTAGATATGTATGAATTATGGTACTGGTACAGCTGCTGATATTTATTGATTTTTATGACTGACTGACTGACTGACTGACTGTAATGCAATGATTTTCAAACTTTTTCTGGGCAGTCACATTTTAATTTCACATATTAATTCAGTCTATTTATTTTAAAATGACAGACAACATACAGCATTTTTTTATATTGTAGCTATGCATAGCAAAGATTTGAGACGGTAGCCTACATGCAAAAAAAAAAAAAAAGATATACCATGTTGTGTTCTTTTCAAATGACACTATGTGTATTTTACCAACCCAGACTTTGAAAATCACTGCAATAGTGAAATGTTATAATGAGCCATATAGATCAAAAGAGTTTTGATGTTCCAGGTTTCCATGTTGGCCAAAGACTGCTGGCTGCTAACTGGATAGTACCATAGAGTGCCCCAGGAATAAGTTCTAAAATCTGGAAATGAGTCAGCATTTTAGCACTGGCGGTTCCCTCGTCTCAAAGTCAATGGGTTTTTTGAATGGGTTTTTGGTTAGATTCCTGAAATAAGGTCTGTAGTAAGTGTGTAAGTACCATAAACGTTTGTTTGCCACAGAGTTTATTTTCTGCAATAACCCAAAATCCTATGGAAAAATTCCGTAGGCTTAAACCAGGGCGAAACTAACTTTCTTGTCAGCCTACACATTGTAAAAAGACATAATGTATTTTAGCTAGGGATGTCAAAATAATGCATTAATTCTGATAAATTAATCAAAGAAAAATTAACACATCAAAAAAAAACACTGATTGATCACATTCCGTGGTGCCCTTTGACCCGGTGCGTCATTGAAGGCCACAGGGGCTTTGTCATTTGATGGAGGCAGATAAGACAAAGCTGCTTGGCCCCATAAATGGAACATATACATTTGATAAACGCCCAGATGGAACTGTTGATAGGAGCACGGTTCTCAGTAGTTTCTGCAGTAAGTAATTTTTGTACCATCAGAGTACTTCCAGCCTGAAATATCACCTCAACACAAAGCATATAGCAATGAACCTGCGGAGTCCTGAGCTAGCACAGCCTCTATTGCTAGCGCTATTAGCCAACCGCGTAAAGCCACAATCAACCAGGTGTTCAGACGCAAACTGAGTTAAGTCTATACTGTGATCGACTAACTAACTCCCTTGCAAAATGGATTGAAAAGGACTCTAGACCATTTTCGGTGGTAAAGGACAGGAGGATCATTGTGTCCAAAATCCAGTAGTTTTACTACGACCGACTGCCAAAATTCATTTGAATTGAATTTTTTTGTAAATGATTTTTGATTAATAATCACAGAGCATGTAATTAATCAGATACATTTTTTAATTGCTTGACAACCCTAATTTCAACATTAAAAAGTTAGTGTCCAGGCTGCTTTAAGTTGACTGAATTTGAGAAGACAAGTTGAGGTACTTTTGTAATGATTCAACGTGTCGTCCCAAATTCAGTCAAGTTAGAAATTAAAGGCAGCTCCCACATTAACTTTTTGAAATTAAATACAAATAGTTTCATTTTACAGTGCAGAAAATGTCATTGCTGGAGCACTCTATTTGGGTCACAGTGGCACAGACTAGCTTTTGCCTCTGCTTTGGAGGACATTGCTTGTTACCGCAATAGTGTTCAGGAGTGGGGTGCAGTTTTGTGGTCTTCTGATTAACTCAGTGGGACAAGGTAAACAGCAGTCTTTTTTGAGGACATCGTCTTCAACTTGCAAACCATGCTAGCTTTCTTTACTTTTAGCTTTCTTTCAACGTCAACATGTAATGCACAGCGTGCAACACAGGGCATGGACATTTTTGACTATAGCTGTTGATGTTCTACACAAAACCAACAACTGTGCAAGTTGAGCCTGAGCTCATTTTTAAAACAGTATAAATGATGTAATATTAGTTTTGGTTCGCTCTGTTTGCCCATTGACTTCTGAAGAAATGTGAGGCAGAAAGGGTAAAATAACAGAGCTATTTGAACAAAACAAACTTCTAATATGGATGCCAGAGAGACCTGACACACACAAGCACACTCCACATGGCAGTGCTTGCATTGCTAGCTAGATTTCAGCTAATGTCTTTACAACTGTTATATAGGTCATTGGCAGTTTGGAGCAAACAGATAAACAGACTGTAAGAATGCTCCAGCTGTCAGATGCATGTGGATAACTCAATATTCACATTCAGTCTGAACACACCTTTGAAATAGACCTCTACAACCTGGTCAAACTGTCTGTCTGTGGCTCTGCTTTTTTAGCAAAAGAACTTCTGAAAGAACTAGATATTCTATTCCTTGAGTCTAGTGAAGAGTTTTACATATTTTTATGTCCTGTCTTGATCCCTAAAAATAGATTTATTGTATTGTATTTTTGCTGCATATATTTATGAATTGAGCAATGCTTTTAAATCCTTAAAGCTTTTATTTGTAAAGGGTTTATATTGTGTCAGAATGACTGACTATGAAGTGGAAGTCTGCAATGTTTTTTAGGAGATGACTTCTGTGTGTGCATGTGTGTGTTTTATAGTTATCAGCTAGTCAGAGCTTCCTTTAGTTTGACTTATAGCTCCAAAACAAGCTCACTCACTAGTTTCTCCATTTAACTCAACCTGAATCCGCTGTCAAATAAAGGTGCATTCAAGTCAACTCAGAAATGGAAGACTTTAACTGCAAGGGTGAAATAATACCAGGTGAGTGGAATGCTAGTCAGTTTAGCATCATTATATTTTTTGGTTGTGCTTTAGGCTTTGATGTGTTTACACTACTGTGTTACAGTATAAATATACAACAAAGGATCAAACCACCTTGGTAGCTGATTAACTACATTTGAGCTGTGAGTCACTGTGCAACCTGAAACTGTTTTGATACATATGATGTAGCTTGTATCTATATCTTCTGCACTGAATTTGGAGGTTCAACTCTATCTTAGTATAATACTACAGTTCATATGTACATTAAAATAGTTGTTGGTTGCTGTTTTCCTCCTCTTCATACTGGCTGTGTATTTTGTCTGACACATTCATAAATAAGTGTTTGGCCAATGACATCCATGTCCTTTAAATGATGTTGTTAGATCAAGGATGAGGCAATATCATGAGTTTGCCATTGTTTCTCAAACTACCTTTTCCGAAGTTTATTTAGTGATTTAGTCTGTCCAGTACAACAAAAGAGAACGTAGTGGCAGATTTTTCTATAGGCAACACAGGTGGCTGCCTAGGGCACCACCCAGAGGGGGGGAACTGATTAGAATTTGGTGGTCAAAGGTCAATGTGACCTCACAGAAAATGTTTTTGGCCATAATTCAGGAATTCATGAGCTCATTATTACAGTATTTTACAAAAATGTCTAATTGGATAAAATGATGAAGTGCTGGAATTTTATATCCAAAAGGTCATCATAATGTTCTGCAAAAATACTTTTCTGGCATTATTCAATGTCATATCTCAGGAATAGAAGGGGAGACATTTGGTCAGATACTGAATTGGTGACACTAATCTTGGGTGCCCACCTTACCCAGGGTACCAAATGTGCTGTGTCAAGCACTGAGAGAATGACATATACAGCAAAGATTAAGGAAAAAAAACAAAAAAAACACTCGGTCACTACTTGAGATTGGACCACTGCTGACCAGATGCATAAAAGAAAACAACTTGGACTTGGGTTTATTTTGTTCCTGTGTGAATTGTCTGCACTCTGGGACTCTGTCCCCCCACGCCAATGGAATTTTCTTCTAGACTGTAACTCTAGAAGATTTCCACTTGATTCGGCTTACTTAAATTGCAGAGACCCCATAATAGCTGCAGTTTTGCCCAGAATTAGTCTCGGAATGTTTGTTGAGCATCTGTTCTATTGTGTTCACGCTAGGGGGAGATCCATTTAGGGCAAGCATGGAGAGGAGGATTGATTCCAGTAAACAGTAACTGTTTCAGTGCACCTATAGCATGTGGGTGTTACATTAAGGTAGACTTGAAAAAATCTGAACATATTCTTTAAGAGCAAAAATCTTGGAGCTGTGATGTCATGAGATTCTGAGATGTATTGAATGCACAATAATAACTGCTATGTCTGAAGCAGGGCAGATTTTAAGCTGAGCATGTCATGATGTTCCTGTGTTAGATATTCTGTGTGATAGTACATATTACACACTACATGCACTCAGTGTTTGCCCTGTGATTTGGGCTGTTATATTCACATCCATACCTGATTCAGCTCCTGTTTTAGCCTCAGTGCAGTCAGCTTTACTATATAAGATTCTTTATTACTCCACAACTCTACTTTAAGTTTTTAGAAGACAGTGCATTTAGTCATGAAGTTCTTTAACATTTCTGGATTTCTCTTGTCAGGTGTGGTAGAGTTCATGAATACAAAGGGTGACACTTGCTAGAATATTCTGTATGGTCTCATAGAAACAGCTGTCCATACAATTACAGCTTTTCCTCACTAGCCTAACATAGTTTATTCTGGCTCTGTTTATTACTTAGTTGATTTGCCTTGAGTTTTAGTCTATTATTGCCAAATTAAATCTCTGGTGATGACATCTTCAATAAACTCCTGAAACCTATTGTGTGTGTGTGTATTGTATTGTATGTAAAAAAAAAAAAAAAAAAAAAAAGGCAAACAAAGTTAAGGCATGAAGTCAGAGGTTCTGATATCATTAAATGACTTGAGTTTTATAACTATATCAGTTGGGGCAACCTCTAGCTCTCCAGGTGGAGTGTGTGCACCCCATATAGGCTAAGGCCTTTGCAGCAGCCTGGGTTCGATTCTGACCTGTGGCCCTTTGCTGCTTATCATCCCCCCTCTCTCTCTCTCTTCCACATTTCCTGTCTATCTTAAGCTGTACTATCAATAAATGAAAGAGAACAAATGACAAATCATTTCTCTTACAAGTCAATAGCAATCATTCTCAGGCTGCAAAGTTTCATGGCTGGAGTCCTCCATGTCAATGACAAATGTGACAACGGGGTTAAAAGTTCAACTAGTCGGGGTGTCGGTGGCTTGGTGGTAGAGCAGGTGCCCCATGTACAAGGCTGTTGCTGCAGCAGCCCGGGTTCGGGTCCGGCCTGTGGCCCTTTGCTGCGTGTCACTCCCTCTCTCTCTCCCCCTTTCACACTTGTCTGTCCTATACATTAAAGGCTTAAAAATGCCCAAAAAATATCTTTAAAAAAAAAAAAAAAGTTCAACTAGTGTCATTGATTGTCAAAAGTAAAAGGAATTGCAGCTTGATAATAATGATTTAGATGTAAAAATATTATACATATACTGCACATCTTTCAGGTTTTATTTTGAAAAATGAAAAAAATAAATGTTTGTTCTCACCCGCTGCCCGTCTGCATATAGTTCATTTTTACCCGTGACCGTACCTGTGAATTTATATGTATGTAGGACCCTGTTAGTGAGTGTTAAAGGTGAAGTCTTTGAGTCTGAGATAGACTGTTTATATGAACTAAACACTCAAACAAATACACTGCTCCTATCAGTGCTCCTTCAGTAGCTCTTCTAACATCTCCAATGTTATTTATGTTTCATTACAACCATGGTGTAGCTCCATTCCTCATGGGTGAAGATGTAGAAGAGATAGAGCAGCCGGCACACTGTGAAACTCAATCTGAGCCTCATTGATGGGGACACATCCCCCCTCAATATATAAATACACTCAAAATGTCTCCCCAATATATTGAAAAAAAAACCGAATCAAGACAAAAAGTTGCTGTGCTATGAAAGGCAACCACGCACCGCTGTCTGAATTAATCACTGATATACTGAACAAAATGCCATTATTATTACTACCGGTTCTAATATTTTGATGTACTGCAGTTCTGAGTGTGGTTTGACCAAATGATATTACTGTATCCCAGCAGAAGCTGTTGCCCTACTGCTGTGGGTACAATCAGTGTCAGACACTGTACTGTCTCTATTTCATTACTTTCAAATGTGTTAAAAAGCGGGAAACTAAAATGGAAAAGGGGTGTTATGTAGGTTATATCGCTGATGTCTGTTATAGTATTTGTATTTCATAAAAATTTATAGTTTATGCCCTTTTCCTGTGTGTCCCTCAGTCTGACACTGACTCAGAAGGTAGAGCAGGTCATCCACTTTTGGAAGCTCGGTGGTTCGAGTCCCTGCTCCTCCAGTCTGCATGTTGAAATATCCTTGGGCAAGATACTGAATCCCAAATGGCTCCTGATGGCTAATTCATTGGTGTGTGAGTGTTTGTGAATGGTTACTTAATAGCAGGTGGCACCATGTATGGTAGCCTTGGCCACCAGTGTGTGAATGAGTGAATGTGACATGTAGTGTAAAAGCGCTTTGATTGGTCAGGAGACTAGAAAAGTGCTCTACAAGTGCAGTCCATTTACCAGTCCCCATTCCCTGAAATGGCATTCAGTCATCAATAGCTCAGTCCATAGGGACTTGGCTTGGGAACCGGAGAGTCGCCGGTTGAAGTCCCCGCCTGGACCAAAATATGGAGCATGAACTGGTAGCTGGAGAGGTGCCAGTTCACCTACTGGGCACTGCCGAGGTGCCCTTGAGCAAGGCACCGAACCCCCCAACCGCTCTGGGCGCCTGTCCATGGGCAGCCTCCTCACTCTGACATCTCTCCATTTAATGCATGTAAAAAAAAAAAAAAGGTCCTGTTTGTGCATGTGTGTGTTTTTTGGGCCTGTGACAACAGAGTCAACAGAGTCTCTCACCCCATTTCACTCTGTCCTGTACATTAAAGGCAAAAGCCCAAAAAGTAATCTAAAAAAAAAAAAAAAGAAGGCCTGCAACAAATCATGACCTTTAAACCAAACAGTGTCAGGAGCAACAGCCAATCACATGTCATCAAAACAAATGACAACAGCCACTACATATTCTACCACATTTCAGTTTAACATACATATTTTTTTTTTTTTACCATATTCCACAATGTTAAAATACAGAAGCATTAAGCAGATTACTAATAGATAAAAAAAAAAAAGCAAAAGTTAAGACATCAGCTCTAAATGAACATCATGAACAACTGAGGCTAAATATCCAATAAATAGCAGTACATTACAGAAAACATTTTACATTATAGTCTTCATTTTTTTCCTTTTTTTTAAGATTATCAGAATTTATTTATTTATTTATTTTTTTATTTATTTACTTATCTCTCTCTCCCCAACATACACGCCATACCCCACCCTGTGTAATTCACTAAACATGGACATCTGCCGCTCATTAAAATATTGAAACATGCCCCATGCTTACGACAACCTAATTTCTACTTGGACTCTTACTGTATGAATACACACACCTTCATATCTGTTTTTTGTTGTTTGTGTCTATCGTTTGTATGTCTGCTCACTTTATGTCTACTTGTTATGTCCTGTATTACTGTTTTTTGTTCTGTTGTTTTGTTCTTGTCACCCTGCTTCACCAATAAAAGGGGGGGGGGGGGGGGATAATAATAGCAACCCCAGATTTGGGGATAAAAAAAAATTATAGTCTATATTCAATCTGTGGGGTGACAGGGTTCTCAGACAGTGGATCCAGCAATGTTCTCTCCTGGAAAGTAACACATCAGAATTCCCTCCTCTTGGGGGGAGGGTTACCTTTTCAATCCCAACATATTTTAGAGAGGAAATAGGATGATTCAATTCAACCAAAAAAACATTTTTTTTTTTTTACATCCAATAGTACTTCTGTATTCAGTGGTATGAGTCCATTAGGTGTGACCTATGTAACAGATTAGTGTACCTGTGTCTTAGTGTGATTGTTGATCTTGAAGGCAAAACAGCTGAAATGTCATTATCAAAATAAAAGAAATGCATATTGAGACAGAGTATGTGACACTTGTTTTCTATGAACAAGTGTACTGCCAGTGATCAGCACCTAGTTATAATTCTTGGTGTGTGTTACTTTAATATGTTAAATAGGAGATTACCATCCTGCTTCCTCTCATGCATGTGAAATGCAGGGCCCTTTTGCTTCTTTCTTGCTGGACAATAATTGGACAATTTTTAGTACAGAGATTTGAAAATCTTTAGTAAGTACATCAAACTAAAACTAAATGTGGGCTGAACACAAATATGAATATGTCTCCCCTTCTGTTCCTCAGATATGACGTTGAGTAATGGCCAGAAAAGTGTTTCATACAGAACATTTTGATGTTGTTGTGAAATAGACCTTTAAAATGTCATCACTTTATCATTTTATCCTCTTAGACATATGTGTTTAGTTTTATCATAATTAGCATGAGAATCCTTGATTTATGGCCAAAAACATGTTTTGTGTGGTCACACTGACCTTGACCTTTGACCTTTGAACACAATATTCTAATGACTTTATTCCTTTGTCCAACCTGACGTTTGTGCCAAATTTGAAGAAATTCCCTCAAGACATTCATGTTCACGAGAAGGGGATGAACCTAAGTACGGATATACATATGTACAGAGGGACAAACGAGCTGAAAACATAATGGCTCGAGGCATAATAAAAAGCTTTTGAGCAGTGGAGGCTGAGCAGCAGGCTGGTGATGAGTTGGTTGGTGTGGTCACTAAGACACAACCCAAAGCTCCTGCATGTCAGATGGATCAGCTCCTCTTCTTCACTTCTTGTCTGTACCTGACACACACACAGTACACACAGTCATCAGTGCATCTCCACACCAGGCAGTGCTAGTTTCACACTGACTGTGAAACGTGCTTTGCTCAAAGCCAAAATGGTGAAAACAGAAATTATATTATTGTGTTACACTTCACACATTTCACACACTACATTGCAATAAGGCATCACTGGAGGCAAATTGTGATTTGTGATATTGGGCTTTATAAATAAAATTGAATAAAATTGAATTGAATTGAGTTTCAGGTTGGATTCTTTTCTGAAATACATTGTGTGTCTATACATGCTGCTGAGAACAACAAAACAACCACAATTCTGAGTGGAGAAGCCTACAAAAGGCTTACATTATTCTTAATCTGTGGAGAAACATTACAATGTACTCTTTTTTTATCTGGTAAGAAACAAGTGTCCACAAATATCTGATACACAAATATAATATGAGCTCATTTGAAAACAACCTTGGAACCTTGGAAGTTTACATTAAAAAATATCAACTCCACTTGCTTGTTCTGGAGCTTTCCACCATGTCACACTGTTTTCATCAGAAGAAGTTTATTCAGTTGTTGTGGACCTGGAGATATTCAACCTGTTCAGTGTTCTGATGTTACAGATCATTCTTGTCTTAAGGCCCGAACATACTTGGGTGGAACGTACGCGAAGCGGACGTCCGCAAGCCCTGTGCGCGCAAAGCTCAGATTTCCGTGCACCAGTGACTGCTCGGCATGTATTTTTCACATTGCGGGGATTTTTCACAGACATTTTTACAGGAAACTGCAACGTGGAAGTGCGCTCGACTATGAAAGCCCGAATGACTGCGGACATTCCTCGCGGAGTCCGCTTCGCTTATAGTACGCCCGAGTATGTTCGGGCCTTTAGATACAGTAGTTAACAAAACAATTCCATCTGCTGATGAACATTATGTGATTCTGTTGAAAGCGCTGCACAAGAACAAGCAAGCAAGTGGACCATGAGTTGAGACTTTTTTTTTTTTCTGTTGAGGTGCGTGGAGGTGGATGCAGTTGGGCTGATGTACCCTGAAGACTGCAGCCATGAACAATGGTACCATTGTAATCAGTGGCAAATGAATGTTGTCTGCCTGTCAGTGCCAATGATACAAGTACTGCCATTAATGTCATTAGACCTGATGCTGTCAGCTACAGGATGCATCCTGTACTCTCTCTCTCTCTCTCTCTCTCTCTCTCTCTCTCTCTCTCTCTCTCTCACTAACACACACACACACACACACACACTAACTATTATCACTCTCAGGATGCTAGTTTAGGAACTGTTCATTATTCATGAGGGGGGGACGGTGTTTCAAAAAGAAGGAGGCAGTGTCCTCACTCTGTTGCTGAAATACACTTTTTGGTCCTCACAATGTATCATGTACAAGCACACACACACACACACACACACACACACACACACACACTGTGATGAAAGTTAGAGCAGCACAAACAGAGCAAGCCGTTAACATCAATTTCTAACAAAGGTTTATTATAGTCATCATTACACATGCTCATCATCTGACATACTGTAGACAAACAGTTCACAGTTCAAACATTTAAAGTTAGTATAAAACTGAGTCGAATCAGCTGTTAAAAAAGAAAAAAGTTCTTAGATCACATGCTTTCTGGTAGAATTATGGAACAGTAAGATAATTTTAATCTGTAAATAATTCTGCCTTGCCTTTTCCACCATGTGTCACTGATAAATGTTTTTACAAATGTTTTGACAAAATATTACTGGTAAACACTGTGTTGATCCATCATTTTAATTTTGAGAAACCAAATGAATGCTGCATCATACCTAAGACTACATTAAATGAAGATCTCCTATTTTACACCAATTTGATTTGATACTGGGCTAACATCTAGCAGCATTAGTCTATCAAAATTATTTAAAGTGCTTTCATTTCCCAGTTTACCACAAGGTATTTTCTGAAATTTTAGAGACCACTGTAATACAGAACACAGCACAGTTTGTTGAGCTCAAAATAGAAATGCCATACAGTTTTAGCTGAACTATAGGTCTACTCTGAGTTATTATAGCGGCTCATCATTTTCTGCTGTTTCATCTAGGTCACCACCTCACCTTGTTTGAACCAGCAGAGGGAGCCACAGGAGAGCAGATAGAGCTCCAACCCTGTGCATGCTTAGTAGCAGTAAGTTTAGTAAGTTGAAACCATTTTAGAATGTTGCAGAGGAAAGTTGCAGCAGTGTGAACTGGCCGGTCTGAGCTCGACTCATGTCGGCTGATGGTGTCACCAGCGCCCACATCATCCCGTTCATAAAACTGGATGATGTAATATAAAAACATTGATCAGTGGAGCTTTCAGCATGGGTAAAGCCAAATGTATGCCTGATGCAAGTGGTCAACATGAGTCCCCCTACAGATACCTATGGGAAGGCTTTAATATTGAGTTGAGCATTGGATTTCACCTGGATGTGTAGTACGTCATTGAGTCATGTCCTGCTTTCCTTAGATATCCCACAGTAACTGTTTCACTTGAGACATAGAACAACTGGGCTACTAGGGTTGGGCGATATGTTAAAAATTTCCAATCGGCCACCGTCAGCCCATCAACCGTCCGTTGCCGATATATTCGGCAGTTGTGTGTGTGGCGAAGAAAAAAAAGAGGGGGGATGTTGCATTCATGTGATGTCGGAAAGAATCGAAAAATGACTTTCAGAATGGGATAATTCACATTAACGCCACCTCATGTCAGAAAAACAGCTCGGCAACTCGGATCTCCCGACACCACATGAATGCAGCAAAAAAATGCAGCGTGCTTTGCGAGCCCACTCATGTCCAACATGGCACGGAAATATCTGTGTATACCGGCAACAAGCACGCCATCAGAAAGGGTGTTTAACACGGCTGGTAACATTGTTAACCATATGCGCATATGAATTCACGTTACGGCCGGGTTCCACCGGCTGCAAACGTAAGCATCACGTCAAGTGTCTTGTTTACCGTTTGCTGAGCCATGATAGTTAAAGCATTTTCCACCTAAGTTATTACATATATTTGAGTAATCTACAAGTTTACTGTACTGTTTGTCATCTACGTGCTTTCAAATGTCCGCCACGGACATTTACACAATGTCACGGATAAACATGGGTAAATGCATGAAAAAAAATCATCACATATCACCTCTGATAATGGTTTATTCATTTAAAAACACATTGTGCTCGTTTAGCACACTATTTTAGTAGTTTTTATCTGCTGGAGGGTCGCGTAGGGGAGCGTAGCGCGACAAAAATAGAAGAGCCGCATAAAATAGAGAGTTGTCGCGCGACAGACAGGGGTTGTTGCGCCGCTCCCATTGCCGGTGCAGCCGCTGTAATTGATTAACGGGGGGACGAGCTGCTACGGGACTCGCGCTGCAGACGTGTCGCGCCGCTCCCGTTGCCGGTGGACCCCGGCCGTAACTTTCAGCTCCGCAATCACTGACGTGTTTTGTGAAAGACTCGTTGTAAATCAGTGTGAAGCTGCCAGTTCCAATACGCACACACTTTGAATTGTGCTCTACATAGTGATTATGGACTATATGTACCGAGTTTAATTCTGTGGAGACAGACCATTAATTTAGCAAAATAAAATGACAAAAATCTCCCAAAAGTGCAAACCAAGCGTTATGGATTCAGCCGATGGGCGATTGGCGATATATTCGTCCAATCGCCCAAGCCTATGGGCTACTTACATACTTTTATAACTGGAGATACATCCAGGTCACCTCTATTTTGCCTTGCCACATTACTGAATATGCCACGCAATTGCCACGTTCATTTTCTTCCATTTATTGTGATAGACAGCAGTGATCAGGCTCTTTCCTAGATGTGTTTAACTAAAAAGGAGCAACCTCACTAACATTGTCGTCACTAATAACAATCTCCACTGGGACTAGAAACTGGGCTGCTTGTGTTTCTAAGAAGAAACACAAGCAGCCAATCACAGTTGTTGTGGTCCCAAAGTGTGGTTACATGTTTAAAGAGGCGCACAGCATCCAATGCATAGCTTAAGCCGTAGTTTCTTAACACATGAGTCAAGCTCAAGATTTAACAACCTGTTCCTAGTTCTCGTAGCTTAACCCCGTTTCCACCAAGCAGTCCGGTACGGTTGAGTTCAGTATACTTTTTTCTGTTTCCACTGTGAAAAATTGTGGATGGTACCAACAGAACTGTTCCTTACCATTCCTATTTTTAGTCACCCCTCTGTTGGGGTACCTAGCACACAGATCTGGTACTAAAAGGTGGAGCTAGAAACACTGCAGTCTGTTGATTGGTCAATAGAGGACGGTCACTGTGCTCAGGGCTGAGTTGTGGCTGGTTTTGAGACTTGCGTAATCACTGTTCATGGCAAGTCTGACATATATTAGTAAACAATGACTATAAAATAAAGGATGTTTTTCTAATCTCGCAGCAGCTGTAGACTGAGGACTGCCAGTAACTTTTAAGTGGAATGTTTACCTATTATGTCATTCAATGCATGAGTTGATGACTGCCATCCATCACCTTAAATTTCAATGACAACTTAGACCATTCCATTAGTCTTTATTGTCTCTCTTGGATGACATACACTTTTAGTAATGAGTGAATCTTCAAGTGTTGAAAAATATAAATTAATTTTGACCGGATTATGTGAACTGCATGTATTCTAATCCTCATTGGAGGAAAAAAAAGTGTTACAGAGCATGGTTCCTGTGGGCTTTGGCAACACTAAACCCCTATGTTTGCCTGAGAAGGATTAAATGCACAAACCCAGAGAGAGAGAGAGAGAAAGAGAAAGACTCTCACTGCAGCCTGTTCTATTTTGTTCTGAAAATGGTGGCATGCGACCCTGTCCTGTGTACAATAAATGAGGTGCAGACTTCCCTGTATCACTGGTGATGAGGAAATACAGCGAGTGCTGGACGGAGCAGTGAGTGACAACAACCCTGCCCACATTTAAGAGTACTGTTTGCGGTGTAAAGGCTTAACAGACATAAGGTCTGGGTACCATGTCTGAAGGATTACTTTTGGTTCTAAAGACACTATACCGAAAGTGTTTGGTGAAAATGGGGCTTTATTGTACTGTACATTACTCTTGATGTTGCACCTAAATCTTGCACTGCTCTAGTTTAGGTTTTATTCACGTATCAACTTTAAATCATTCATTGTTCATCAATTTATTTCTCTCTTTCTACACACTTGCCTGGTCAGTTGAACATTAACTGTGTTTTTTGTATTGTTGTGTTTTATGTGTTTGTCATAAAGCACTTTAAAATGCTGGTCTTGAAAAGTGCTATGCAAATAAACTTTATTATTAATTCTGTTAACAATACGTGTGCTACAGCAGCTCAGTTGGTTGCAGTTAGTCATGAGGTTAGCGGACTGATACAGCTGGTTACTGAGTTCGACACTCGGGCATGCATTAGTTAGTCCCGTTAGCAGACAGTGCAGCAGGGTTTGTGTTTTTTCTGGATCTTTCTGATACCTGGTCCCACCCGTCTGTCCATACGTCTGTCTCCAACTCCCTCCACACGTCCCACGTTTCCATTGGCTGACCTTCCTGTCTGATAACTATTTCCTGCAAGCTGGATGTGGCGCTGCTTCCCCTTCATTCTGTTGTCGTCAGTGTTGTCTTCATTGTCCTCGATGATGACAAGCTCCGCCTTCAGGGAGCCCTCAAACTCCTGACTGTGCCCACTGTCATCCTGCGCTGTCTGGAAGCCCATGAAGATGGCCGTGATTGGCTCAGTGGTCTCCATGGCATTGAGGATGGTGTAAGGGGTATCGTCTCCGTAGAAGGGGGAGGGTACTCTGTCAGAGTGGGTGGGGCCACTGTATAGAGCAGTGGGTGGTTTCCCATGGTTGCTGTGATAGGAGGGTGGGCTGTAGCAATAAAGTTCTTCTTCATCCACGCTGACATAATCACTGAGAGGAATATAATTGGCTGGAGTGTAGCAGAGCTGTGATTGGTAGGGAGACACTGCTTCCTGGTCATGTGATCTAGGAGGAGGGCAGTCATTGGCTCTGCCTCCATTTAGCAGACTGTTGCTTCTGATGATGCTGCTGGTGTGGTGGCTAGCAGGCTGGTCTTCCTGAACACTGTGACAGTTTCTCACCTGGTCCAAACTATGACCATCTTTCTGGTTGCCATAGTGATGTCCCAACCCCTTGTGGCTTCCAAGCTGATGACCTTCGCTCAGGTTGCTTTTGTTATTATTTCTCCCTTTCTGCCACCTGTAATGGCTTTCCTGGTGACCATAGCCATGGTTTGCCTCTAGTTTTCTCTGCCAGTTTTCCCTGTGAGTGCAATCTTTCTCTGCAATGTTGTTTCTGATGAGATGGTTACCATAATAACCTCGCTGCTTTCTGAGGTCAAACCCCTCCGCTCTGTCTCTCTCATCGCAGTGGTTGTAAAAACAATGCTCCTCTGTTCCAATGTGATTTTGATGGTAGTTTGCTTGGTTTACTTGGCGATGCATTGTGGCGCTTCTCAGCAGCTGTTCCACCTCGTTGGCTGACAGCTCAGACACACAGCTCTGATCATGTGACCCCTATGAGCAGAAAGGAATATGGGTCATTATTAGGGGTGTAACAATATACATATTCATACTGAACCATTAGGAGGCTTTCAGTTTGGTACGATTACAAACTGTACGATATGCTGAATTATCCTATTATATTTGGAAAATAAAACCTACAGCTTAAACTGTGTTTAATATAGTGTTCTCAGTGCCACTGTGCTCAACAAGGCAGCCCACAGGACAGAACAGGCAACATGCTGTCTGCCCTCAAACCCAAAATCAGAGCATTCTACTCCACTGAGATACATTGGGAGGCAGCTATGTTAAGCTAGCTCGTTGCAAGAGGGCCAGTACCGCCATTACCAGACGAGAAACAGAAGATCCTCCAATAGGGTTGGGTACCGTTCATAATTGAACCGATATGGTACCGGTACCGGTATCTGGAATTCGGTACCGGTACCAAATGTACCTTATTTCGGTACTTTTTAACCCTATGGGCCCTAGGCCTTTTTGGGGTATTTTTACTGCCTTTACTTTTAAGTTCATATCACAGTCATTATAAAGGCTACATACACATGCTATATCTTGTTTTTTTCAGGACAATCTGGGCTAACCAGATTTGCCATCATGTTCTTCTATGTGCCTGTATTTTATATAAATTTTTATATCAATGAAAAAAACAAATCTGTGTGCCTAAATTCTTACATTTTTTCATGTATCTCAGCATAGCAAGTTGGAAAAAGACATACTCTACCATATATGAAGAGGGGAGACTCTCTGGAATCTGGCAATATAAGAACCATGATGCTGGGACATTCTGTCACTTCACAGTTGTCCAGAACATGTGGTTTGTGCCAGGCGGACATGTTTGCCAGTATTTTTTCATTATTGCAAGAAATTCCATTGAC
>NC_065526.1:38740273-38780514 GCF_006386435.1 Epinephelus moara
CCGCCTCCACCTCAGGTACCGAAATTTGGCACCGTTTCATTTTAAGTGAATCGGTACTCGGTAGTACCGACGTGAATCGGTACCAAGTACAAAAAGTACCGAGTTTCGGTACCCAACCCTATCCTCCAATAACCCTCAGCTCTGGTGTTTGGAGCCACTTTGGTTTTGCTGTAAATTATGAGGGTGATGGTGAGAGAGAGCGGTGTATAAAAACACACTGAACCAAAGACAGACAGCAACCTTACAGCTACAGACTCTCCTTAGCAGCTAACCCAGTAGCACAGTAACATACACTACCCCCAAGCCAGAGCACGAGCTGCTGCACAGAGACAGACTTTTTTGGCAGCACACACAGTCACAGCACACAAATAATCCTCCGAACCAGAGAACGAGAGCTGCTGTGTGGTAACAGCAACTCGTAACAGCAGCTAACGCTATCACAAAGTACACATCCATGGCAGTGAGCAGTAACTGCTCGCTGGTAGCCGATTCAGCCAGATAGACTAAAAGGTTCATTAGTGCCTGCTGTTTAGCTTGTGTTAATATGACTATGAAATTGAACAGAGATGTTTATTCATGTATTTATAAGACTGAAAGAGCTCAGAGAGCTCATGGGACACAGCAAACTGACAAATAGTGCGCAAAGAAACAACACTGATGCTATGTGCTCTCATGAGGTGCTGCCAGGGACATTATTCAGAATTACCTCTTACACACACACACACACACACACACACACACACGTGAAATGCTCTTACATACACTACTGAAATGCTCTCACACAAACAACTGAAAAAATGTTTGTTCACATACACTAATGAAATGCTCTCACACATACTAGTGAAATGCTTTTACATACATGACTGAAATGCTGTCTCACACACACACACACAACTGAAACCCTCTCACACAAACAACTGAAACGCTGTCACACACACTACTGAAACGCTCTTACATACACTACTGAAACACTCACACACACACACACACTACTGAAACGCTCTTACATACACTACTGAAATGCTCTCACACACACTACTGAAATGCTGTCACACATCATACTGAAATGCTCTCACTCATAGTGAAATGTCTATGTCTATGCTCTGATGTCAGTAGTAACCAGGTTTTCTAAAGTGGCACACAGAGATGGTGATAAACTGTTTAACTCCATGGTATAGTACTACACAGTTCCCAGTCTTTTGACATGTTTTCAACAAGCATTTTTTAACTTGTATAATGTGTTCAGAAAGAAAATACAGATTTTGCTTTACCCAGACTTTAATGAGCCCATTTCAACCAGACTGTAATTCCTGTCTTGTACAAAAAACACAAAAGCCCAAATTATGTTAATTTTCATACATTTAAAACTTTAAAAATCAAGGAAATTTCTCTGGCATTTCTGGCAGCATTTCTGTGACACCACTGTATTGTATTAAACTAAACTGTGAATTCTGTGACACTGGTCATGACCTAGTCATTATTAGGAGAACACAGTAGCCCCTTTTACACTGCCAGATTTTCCGCAAATGTTGGGCCGTTTTGCCGGCAAGCTGCAAGCGTTTAGACTCACAGAGCCGGATTGGCGAGTTGATCCGAGATGCCCAATTTTCCGCCTCGTAGGGTAGTCATATTGGCGGAACTCTTTTAGTTTAAACAGACCAAGGCGGCCTTCTGCAACGGCAGGGGCTGTTGAAGACTTGTGGGAGGAGCTGTTGATGACGCCGCACGTGCGAGCCACTGGCGGTGGCAGGAATTAGTGAGCAGCTACTAGCAAGAGGGAAACACAAACCTGACAGATACTGTAAAGATGAGCAACTGGGGAGACAAGGAATTGCGTGCCTTCCTTGTCCTCGCAAACGAAGAGGCCATTAAGTCAGATGACAGGAACGGTGAACTACAAGAGAATCGCCGAAGGCCTGACTAGCCGCAGCTTCCCTCCCACATCACTGGTTACGTCACACGCTGAGCTACACGTTTTGTTACTTGCTCACGCTCCCCATTGCACCAAAAAAGGCACATTCTGTATAAACAAAAGCAGATAGGCGGCATTTTGCCGTACTCCCCGATTTCATTTTTATACTGCCAATGCTGAAAAAAGACTGATTGGGCTTTCCTGCAAATTTGCACAATTCCTATCTAAAAAGGGCTAATGACTGAAAATGTCACAAAAGAGGTCATTACTTTAAAGCACTCCATGCTCTGGCTCCAGCATACATTAGAGCCCGTATGTGCACTCATTATCACATCTTGCAACAAAACTCTGCTAGCCGTCCCTCAATCTACAGTAGGCTTCAAACTTAAAAGGAGATTGTGCATTTGCCATCAGGGCCCCAAAGCAGTCTTCCTGTTGACATTTAACTTGCTACCTCAGTGACAATGACATTACCTCTTGTGAATTCAAGGCATAAACACACTTCCTGCCGTCGTCATAAACCTTGAGGCCGGCGTGTTGGTTTATCTCCTCAGGAGGGACTGTTGCAGTTGAATGAACTGTGCTCTTTCCAGTCAGATGGTTTTTAGTCACATTGATCTCCATGGCAAACAGAGCTGAAACACAGAAGACAAACAAAGTCTATGTTATTATCTGTTAATGTTGGCCTAATCTCACATCTGTATATATGACGTCATCGCTTCAGGTTGCTTCCATGATAAGCAGTGACCACTGCAGCTTCAGCAGCTGCTCCCTTGTAAACGTACTTTTTTTTTTTTTTAGCATATAACAACCCCAAACCCCAAAAGTCCTCAAAGTTCACTCCTCAGTGAGATTAGAAATCATTTGGTTCTCAAGCAGGTATAACCAGCACTGCGTGTTCAGCTTGCTGATCCTATCTCCATCATCACCTGATAATAAGCGTTTACATGTGCACTACATTTCCTGGTTAGGTCCACATGTTTGGAGTATCCTGGTTTTGTGTTTGCACATGTAAACACTATTCCACTTTGAGAAATCCCTAATCCTGGTTTTGTGAAAGTCAAGTATGTAAACTGCAGCACTCAATGGAAACCAGGATATTGTGGCAAGTAAACACCTTATTCAAGGTTCTGATTAGTGTCTGCCATGTTCACAGATCCACCTGCAACTGGTAGTTAGTGAGTAAAACTAAAATTAGAGGCTGGCTGGGGCCATTCAACCTTTCTTTAGAACTTACAACTTCAAACATTTTGTTGGGGGTCCTGGATGAAACTATCCCCAGATAATAAATGCAATAATGTTATTCTGTTGGGTAAAATACTTATATTTAAAGCTCAATCAAGAACACATTTGAATTGAGGTTTCCTGAAAAATACAGTTCAAAGTCAATTCTTATGGAAAAAAATACTACTACAAATCATTGTAAATTAGCACAACATAACATGCAATGGAAGAAAATTTGCTCTAGTGAAGACTGAAACTATATAGAATTATAATTATGCTCTACCTGTCATATAAATGTAAGGGTTTTTGTACTAGTACCATCAACTTATTTATCAAAATTATTGATGTGATCCTGTGAAGTTTCATATGTCCTTTCTTTTATTGCCTTTATTCTCTATAAGTCAACTTTTTTGTTTGTTTTTTTCTTTGTTTGTGAGACTATATTGTTATGGCATGTTGTCATATATGCTATGCATATTATTATTTACCTGTAATTCATTTAGAAAGAAAAAATAAAAACAGAGTGATCAGATGGAAAAACTGAACTTCTGTGGAGGTAACAGGGTACAAAAACAACAATGTGGCAAGATGCAAAGATAAATGGATACTGTTGGAATCATGTACAGGGTATACAAGGTACCATGTACAGAACTGGTATTCAAGCCTGGTTATGCTCAAACCAGGGCTATCTGGAAAACTACTAGCTGAGCTATGGAGTCATTCAATAAAGCCAGGAAAAATGGGCACATCAAAGCACACACACATGTGAGAGTTTAACTAAAAATAATGCAGAGGCAGATCAGTTCCTCAAATGTTGACACCTGCCTGGTCCCTCTTGAAGGGGATTTATGGTTGTGAGTAGACCCTACGCACGTTGCCTATGCCGTTGTGAGCATTTTTACTTCTGCGGTGGTGTGTCTGTGTCACTCTGCAGTTACACCTCCAAAACAAACAAAAGGACGCGAAGGACGCGATAGACGTGAACTTCGCGGCCGCAAATTGTTTTTTGCTAGTCACAAGTTATTAGCTTTAGCATGTTTACATTGTATAAATTAGCCTAGTCACTAGCAGATTTTTTTTCCCTCTACTCATACCTTAACAAATTTACATGTAACGTTATTGTTTTTCTTTCTCACTGTTGGTTTAAGTCTCTGCATCACCTGACAGAACAGCTCGTTTGAATTTCAGCCTGCATGCACATTTTTTCAGCTGAACGTTGTTGAAACAGAGCAGCCGATGTAGCTGCAAGAAGTAAATGGAGTGAGATGGCAGGCAGGTAACGTTACATTGTGTTTTATCTTGCAACAGCATCATTACAGCATGTGCTTTGTCTGTTAACCTATATTTTCTCTGAAATCCAAAATATTTCCACACTGCTGATTTAATTCCTGATTAAATAACTAGTAATATTATTAATAATAATGACGATAATAATACTAATACTAATACTAATACTAGAAATAATAACAAGTTAGTAAATTATGCTCATCATCTTTCACTTGGCTGCTTGCTGACTGCTGAACTGCAAAATTCAATGTGCTTTGACTGACATTACAGGACTGTGTAAAATGATCTCACTTTTTCTCTGTGTGCTTGGTTCAGAGTGTTTGTTGGCTGTTGGAGAGAGGAATTCTGGGACATGACGGGTCACTGTGGTGACCTGTAATGGCTCTGTGGGGCAGAAAACAGAACTGTTACCACAGATTCAACTTTGAAGTTAGTTAAAACATGGAAATGATGTCATGACTTACCAGGAACAAAGCTGTCCTGAGCCTCCTGGAGGACAAACGCAAATCAGTAAATGCAACGTAGTGGAGGCACTAAAATAAAGCTCTGTGTGTGTGTGTGTGTGTGTGCGTGCGTGCGTGCGCGCGCGCACACACCTTGATAATGTCCCCTGGACTTTTCTCCACAGCCTTCAGTCTGTTGAGGATGAAACTCTCATTGGTAGAAATCATAGACTCCTCTCTCTCCAGACACTCCACCTCCTTCTCTATCCTGATGTTTCAGAGGAGACAATGCAACAACAGCTCATATTGATATGCAGTGGTGGAAAGTAACTAAGTACATTTACTTAAGGACTGTACTTACGTAAAGTTTTGATGTTGTACTTGACTTTAGTATGTCCATTTTATGCTACTTGATACTTCTGCTCCTTTACATTTTGGGGGGAAATACTGTACTTTTTACTCCGCTACATTTATATGACAGCTTTAGTTACTAGTTGCTTTGCAAAGTTATATTGTTAATACAAAATATTATTCAACTAATAAATTATGATATATTATAATAGGTTAAGGTACCCAGAAGTGGGTAAACTAATTAAACTCCACCAACATTACCAACATTAAAGTAATGAACACATTAATGCATCAATAATTATAATCCAGTAATATAATACATATGAAAGTGAAATATGCATTTCTACATTGAGAGCACATCAGTTTTGGCACTTTGAACTGCTAATACTTTTCTACATTTACTGAAGTTAGGTTTTGAATACAGGAATTTTAAAACAGAGTATTTCTACACAGTGGTATTGCTATGTTTACTTAAGTAAAAGGTGTGGGTACTTCTTCCACCTCTGTTGGTACATGGGTGTCTATAATGTGTGTTTGTGTTTAGTACCTGTGGATGTTGAGCTGCAGTGCTCGGGTGTGCTGCAGGTCAGACAAAAGGCTCTGCTGCTGTGGGGAGTCTGTTGCATTGTGGGAAGCAGAGTCTTGTAGGAGCCACTGCTCTCTCAGTGCTTTTTTCTGATTATTTTAAAGGACACAACACAGGGGTCTATCATGTGGATTAAGATCTCTTTAAATGGAGTTCAGGTTTACACCAACAGCTGTCATTTCCTCAGATCATATTCTGATTTCACTGAATGAGTGCATATGACAGCAGCTGGTCAGTGTAATCAAACAGTAAATGATAACCACAGTGCCTGTCATGTCACAGGAAGAAGAATTATGCACATTTGTGGAAAAACAGATGGACAGAGTGATTATTCATGCTAATACGAGATAATACCCATCTATGAAAACGATTTAGCACACACCTCATCTGGTGTTAGTGCTGACCCTTTATAGAATTGAAACAATGTTTGAGCGTAGATGAGTGAAGTGAACCTTTAGGTGCTTAAGTGTCAGTTTTTCTCGGTCCAGTTCCAGTTTCTTCTGTCTAATGTCTTCCTGAATGTGATGCTTCTCCTGGTACATTAAAGACAAAAATGTGAGTGAATTTACAGAGCAGTGACAAAACATTCCAACAAATGAAAGGTTACAGATAAAGCCATCAGAGAGATGCAGATAGGCATAACATAAGTTGTATTTTTAAAGGGATAGTTCAGAAATTTGAAAGTGGGGTTGTATAGGGTACTCATGGACAGTGTATTACATACATAGTCAGCATGCCCCCATATGGAGAAGCAGGCTGGAGTCTGACACAGTAGCCAAACAATCTATTGCTGTGGAAAGGGTCAACAACAAAATGCATTTTAGCCACCTAAAAAAAGTCCCGCCTAAAAAAGTTAATATTGATTTAAGTGTATGCTATATTGAGATTATTTTCACTGCTTTAGCTTAATGCTGGACAGTGATTTCCAAGGGAAAATTAAGCCGTTATATCAAAGCCAGACTCAACTGAATAAAACAATGATTTCACATCGCTGAACACAAGAGCTGCTAGTCTACCGCTGCTAGTCTACCGTTGCCTCAGTTGCATCAATCATTTTCTTTGTGTTATTGTGTGACTTTGATCTTTAAAAGGGTTCATTCAGATTCACCAAAGGCACACAATAACACAAACAAACTAACCCACCAAAGTAACGGTAGACCAGCAACTCCTGCATTCAGCAAGCTAAAACTATTGTTTTTCTCAATGGAGTTTGGTAGCTTTGATGAGAGCACAGATGGAGAACTCAAGCCATTAATAGCTTCCCCATTGGAACAGGCTGTTGGACGGAAAGGTAAAGCAGAGAAAATACTCTCAATATAATGTACACTTAAACTGATATTGATCTTTTTTATGCCAGACTTTTTTAGGGGGCTAAAATAAATTTGTTGCTGACCCCCATCCACAGCAGTACTTTGCTTAGCTTCTGTGTCAGACTCCAGTCTGCTTCTCCAAACTAGGGGCGTGACAACTGATATCTAAGAAAAGCTCTAGCGATAGTTCAGTCAGGAAGACAATACTTTTCCTGCTCAGGCAGTAGATTTTGTTCCTCACCCTGCCATTCACTCCTTGCACATATACTCACTCACTATCTCTAACTGTCATTGTTCAGGGCTGTCAATTGAGTCATCAGCTGTTGTACAGCTGATTCACAATCAATGAATATCACAGCGACACACCCTTCCTGTCAGTCTATCATCTTACTAACCTGGAAATCCAGATGCCCTGCCCCTAGCAAATTCTAATTTGCACTGCACGGGAATCTGGCTCCGACGAGCAGAGCCCGCTGAATCGCCAATCGGACCAATCCGATCAGTCTATCTGACAGAGGCGCACTCTGGGCGGGTGTAACGTGATGAGGACAGCGCTGCGCCTTAGGAGTCGAAAAGTAAACAGCCAAGATAGCAGCTGCCGAAGGATCGCGCCCATTCAATTTGGCTTTGGAAGAAACGCTAAGCCAACTACACTTATCTTTTTCCTTGAGAGAGGAACAGAAGACTGCCCTAGAAGGCTTCGCTTCCAGGAAGGACGTTTTTGCTGTTTTGCCGACGGGATACGGCAAAAGCATAATATATCAGTTAGCCCCACTCTTCGGCAAACAAATGGGGTTTAGTGCAATGAATACGGCACCTTGTTTTTTGCTCTGATTGGCCATCGTGCTGTCCAATTGCGTGCGGCGGCATTTGAAATGCCTCAGTTAGTGCCGCCCCTTGGGTAGAAAGCGTGTATCGGTGAGGGCCAGACTCATAATCTTTCTAGATTTGAGTCTGGATTTCCAGGCTATCATCTCACTGCTTCTCATTTTAAATACGGTTCTTTCTCTGCCATAGTTCTGTCTTGCTGTAGTCGTGTGCACCCTCCATCTCCCATTACCACATGGTCTTCACAGATTCATCATCCTCATCCTTCTCATCTCCCATTGGCCTCAGAGTCATCAGCCACCACCACCAGTGTCTGGACTCCATGGGGGAAATCATCTGTTACTCTGTATATTCATATTCCGTATTAAATATTATTACCTTAATTATTACCTCCTGATTGAACTGTAGGTAACACATTGACTATGGATAAGTACCCCATACAACTCCACTTTAATACATAGCTTTTTTTAACTGTAGCAGATATTAGAGTTATGGCTACAACACTCCAACATCACTGTTTCACTCGAGCAGATATTGAGCAGAGTAGAGTAAAGCATTACGGTGATGGCCTGTAGCCTTTCCTTCATCAGGTCAGACTCCTCCATACTGCTGCAGGAGAGAGAAAATCGGAGCAAAGACAGAATGGACAAGAAAAAGAGGGAAATTTGTTAAACACCTTTTTCTACAGTTACACATCACAATAAAAGCATACTGCAATAAACCACAATATAAATCAATCAAAGCTCAGCCAGACTGCCATGACAATAATGACAATTATGACAACTTTTACAGCACAAAGCAGTGCAGATGGATTTGAGTCTTACTGTACTATACTGTATCTCACTGTTTTATTCTGAATTAAATTTACTGTTATTCATTATTATTGAGTAAAACAAACATTGTAAGAACAACAACAAAAGAATGTTTCTCAGGATTTCACTATTATTTACCCACGACAAGAAAATAGCTAAAAGGAGCTGCATATAGTTACACAATAGACAATATTCTGTATACTTGAATTTGCATAATGATGGACCTAAAACTTACATCCATCTAACATCATCCATCTTATTGTCAACCATCTAAGATAAAAATTTGAATGAAGCAATGAGGATTCCAGCATCCCCTGCTGGTCTAAATGCTGCTTCACACCTTTTTCCACCCTGACAAGATTATCATTTTAAGAAAATTGATTTGTCACCATAAAACTGCTATGTTTTAAAACTCTGCACACTTCTGCTCACTAGATTGGCACTTTAGTATACTAGTATTCAAAATGAACACTTCTTCAGCTTTTGGCGCGTCTGCTGGCCCTGCTTCTAACAGCTCCGTCAACATTTAGATCATTGTTCTTCTTCTTTTTACTGCTGACTGTTGCTAACTCAGCCTTAGTTGTGTGTCCTTACTCTTGCAATGTAACTATAAATCATGGAATCGCTGTCTTTCTGTCTTTATGTAGGTATAGTGGCATGCAAAAGTTTGGGCGCCCCTGGTCAAAATTTTGTTTACTGTGAGTAGTTAGGTAAGCAGAAGATGAACTGATTTGAAGTGAAAGATGATATATTTCTTCAATATCTTAAGTAAGATTACTTTTTAATTTTACATTTTCAAAATAATAAAAAAGGAAAGGGGCCTGATGCAAAAGTTTGGGCACCCTGCATGGTCAGTGCTTAGTAACGCCCCTCTTGGCAAGTATAACAGCCTCTAAACACTTTTTGTAACCAGCTTAGAGTCTTTCAGTTCTAGTTCGGGGGGATTTTTTTACCCATTCTTCCTGCAAAAGGCTTATAGTTCTGTGACATTCTTGGGCTGTCTTGCATGCACTGCTCTTTTGAGGTCCATCCACAGATTTTTAATGATGTTAAGGTCGGGGGACTGTGAGGGCCATGGCAAAACTTTCAGCTTCAGCCCCTTGAGGTAGTTCACTGTGACTTTCAAGGTGTGTTTAGGATCATTGTGTAGAAGTCATCCTCTCTTCATCTTCAGTTGTTTTACAGATGGTGTGATGTTTGCTTCCAGAATTAGCTGGAATTTAACTGAATCCATTCTTCCTTCTACCTGTGAAATGTTCACTGTGCCACTGGCTGCAACACAAGCCCAAAGCATGACTGATCCACCCCCGTGTTTAACAGTTGGACAGGTGTTGTTGTTTTTTTCATGAAATTCTGTATCCTTTTATTCTCCAAACATACCTTTGCTCATTGCATCCAAAAAGCATTAGGCTTGTTTAGATGTTCCTTTGCAAACTCCTGACGCTGAATTTTGTGGTGAGGACGCAGAAAAGGTTTTCTTCTGATGACTCTTCCATGAATTTCACATTTACAGTATACAGGTGTCACTGCACAGTAGAGCAGTGCACCACCACTCCAGGTCTGCTAAATTTTCCTGCAGGTCTTTTGCAGTCAAACAGGGGTTTAGATTTGCCTTTCTAACAATCCTACAAGCAGCTCTCTCTGAAAGTTTTCTTGGTCTTCCAGACCTCAACCTGACCTCCACAGCTCTTGTTAACTGCCATTTCTTAATTACATTACGAACGGAGGAAAGAGCTACCTGAAAACACTTTGCTATCGTCTTATGGCCTTTTCCTGCTTTGTGAGCATCAGTTATTTTAGTTTTCAGAGTGTGAGGCAGCCGGTTTGAGGAGCCCATGGCTGCTGATGGGACAAGGTTTCAAAGCTTTAAAATTTGCATCATGTGGCCTTTCTTAATGATGACTGTGAACAAGCCAGAGTCCAGAGTCCTAACAAGTTAATTATGGTCTGAGGCCCTGGTAAAAGTTGTCTGAGAGCTCAAATGTCTTGGGGTGCTCAAACTTTTGCAGGGTGCTTGTTTCCTTTTTTTCCACTCTAAAATTGTACAAAACAGAAATGATACACTAATCTTGCTTAAAATGTTGAAAAGCATATTCCATCTTTAACTTCATGTCTTTTGGATATAACTTCATCTTCTACTCAATTAACTATTCACAGTAAACAAAATTTTGACCAAAGGTGCCCAAACTTTTGCATGCCATTGCATGTGTGTCCTTTGCAAATCTTAGGAACTGTTCATCCAATCTTTGTCACACTTGGTAGGTGTAATACTGGGGATCCAAGGACATGTAGTGTTGAACTTGGTACAGTGTTGGACAAATGACATGTTCAAATCACCAAACTTTGAATAAACAAGCCAAAAGTGCTTTGGGGCTCTGTGCAGCAGCAGGGGCGAGGCTTCAGGGCTCTGCAGGGTCCATCATGTTGTCAGCAGCGAGCTGGCCACTGCTCTTTCAGTACTTTTACATGACATTAGAGAAAATTGATTTATTATGTTAGTCTGACTAAAACTGGACTTTTAAAATACATCTAAACATGTTTATCCGACTGAAATTGTACTAAATTAAGATAATGCGATTGGGAATTGAATTACTCCTGTATGTATACAGTAGGGCTGTCAACGAATATTCTAAATTCGAATTTAAATTCGAATTTGAAAAAAAAATGGACCTTTGAATGTGAAAATTGATATTCGATTGTGGAGAAAAAAAAAACACCACCGCAGCTGTCCTCTTTGCGAGTGGGAGGTGGGATCGGTTAACATGGGCGCCGAAAGGAAACTGGCTTCGCTTCTCGGCGCTTCGAGGCTATTCGCAGCGCTTCCGCGGGCGGTCTGGCCTGACGGGTCAGAGAGGGGGGGCGAGCGAGAGGCCCGCGGTCGTTTACAATGTAATGTTATAGATAATTGTTTTATGTGTTTTGATGTGTAGGTATGTAAATGTTTTCAAAGACGTTTATGTTGAAATAAAAATACCTACAAGTAGTTATGTTTCCTTGTATTGATACATGTACAAGTATGTTTCCTTGTATTAGTTTGCCCTCTTGTGGACATAATGCAAAGAAAAAATTTTTTTTGAATGGTTCGAGTTATTTTTAGAAGGAATATTCAAACATCATTTTTGAGCAATTTTGACAGCCCTAGTATACAGTCAATCAGTACATTAACATGCACAGTTAAGTGGAGTTACAGCCTCCACTGGGCCGTTTAATTGGAGTACTGTCCTTGTCCCAGTATAGAAGCACGGGAGAGGAATCTATTTTTTGACTGAAGTATGTCTGATTCCACTATGATAGGTGGTGATATGCCCCCTTTTTGTTTGTTAGTATTGGACCTTTTTCCTGTTGACATATTACTCACAGATCAAACTACTGACAAACAAGTTAGCTATGGTTAGCTAGCGGCAAACTAGTGCCATGTTGGAAAACTTTACAGCTCTGTACACTTCTTCAATGCTGCATGCTTTACTTTTTCTTTTTCTTCTCTTCCTCTGCTCACATTTAATGCTATTCGACTTCCGGGTCAAATCCTAGGTTGGAAACTGTGGAGCATGAACAGAGCGCCGAGGCCAGTTTGGGTCCAATTGACTATATACATGCAGGAGTAATTCAACTCCCAATCACACTACCTGGGGAGTGTCTGACTTTGAGAAATTCGACTTAGTACGATTTCAGTCATACGAACATGTTTACTTTAAAAGTCCGGTTTTAGACGGACTAACACAATAAATGCATTTTCTGTAATGTCATTTAAACGTACTGAGTTGGTCCCAAACTGGCCTTGGCGCTGTGTGCATGCTCCACAATTTCCACTTGACTTGGAAGTCAAATAGCATTAAATGTGTAACAGAAGAAGATGCCTGTCAACATGGTGAAATCTACATCCAGAGCTGTGCATTTTTGTATGGACAAAATGTACAGAGCTGTAAAGTTGTCCATCATGGTACCAGTTTGCCACTAGCTAACCGTAGCTAACCCATTTGTCGATTGTTTGGCATGTCATGTAATAGGTCAACCAGAAAAAGGTCCAATTCTAACAGCAAAAACAGGACATATCACCACCTATCATGGTGGAACTGGACATACTTGGGTCAATAAATTGATTCCCCTCCATTGCTTGTATTCTAGGACGAGGACAGTAGTCCAATTAAATGGCCTAGTCAAGCTATAACTGCAGCTCCAATTAACTGTGCCTGTAATCCTACTGACTGACTGCAGTTCATACTAGTTCAATGGTGTTCATAATGTCTTCAGTTTATGATAATCACTTTAGCTGTTCTTTTATCTCATACATGTATTAAGGTGTTACCCACATTTTTAGGCTTCTTGACATGTTTCGTCCTCAGAAGTGTCACTTGGTGGTGGTTGTGATGCGCCTTTATCAGCTGACACTTCTGAGGAAGGCGGAAGTTTCCGTCGCTACATGCCAAGAAGCCTAAAAAGGTATGTAACACCTTAATACATGTCTGAGTAAAAGAACAACTGCAGTTCATACTGGATATACTAATGTTACAACTGAACTCTTATTCACATCCCTGGAGTCAACAAGCATGAGCAGATTAACCTACAGAACAGCACCTCTCTACAGTTAGAACTAAGTTTGCCATACTAACTTATAACACCAACAAAATGCCACCACTAAATAAATCCATGCTCTACTTTATAACTATGGCGGTTGGTTAAAGCAAGCAACTAACATGCCTGTTTGGAAATTAATACATCCACTTAGTGTATTTCACCAGTGTCTCTGACCCCAAGTAGCCATGACTTGAATGTGTTTTTCAGGGGCAATTTAGCGATTTGGGGGCCCCCCAGCAAAAGCCATCTTGCTTTACCTTTCAGGCATTCTCTAACTGGAAATATTGGTTTTAACAGTGGTAGAAGAAGTATTTTTTCTGAATTAAAACTATCATTTATTAATAGTAAAATTATTAATACTGCATGGTAACACTGCATTCAAAGTTTGACTTAAAGAGTGAAAGAGAGGAATTATCAGTACAATCTGCCTAAATTTA
This sequence comes from Epinephelus moara, assembly GCF_006386435.1. Lineage (NCBI taxonomy): Eukaryota > Metazoa > Chordata > Actinopteri > Perciformes > Serranidae > Epinephelus > Epinephelus moara. Next base: position 38,754,039 of record NC_065526.1, read on the forward strand.
TATAACGTCTAAATAAGGTTGCACTTTCAATTCAAATATAACGCTGAATAGTTTAATGAATAACAATGTATCATATTTCAACTGTTATATTTTGTGACTAAAATCTGAATCTGGAATGTAACTAAAATGTCAGGTAAATGCGGCAGTACAATGCTTTACTCTGAGGTTGAAGTAAAAGTACATAGGAGGTTAGCAATATACTGTTGAGTTGTATATTTTCTAAGTGCTCTGGGGGCCTTTTATGAGTTATTTCAGGGTACAATGAAGTGGAAAGCAGTGAGCAGCTGTACAGTGAATCACTGTGACATTGTGCTAACAACACTCACTTTCAGGGAGACAATTGGCAACAGATTTCATTTGTGGAGATATGTAAAATCGGCAGGCTTGTTGATTTCTGTTGTCATGTTCAGTTAAACACGGTATCCAAAATTTCTGTAATTTCCACTGTGCTTATTTTATGTATCATTTTTTTTCCCCTGTTAAAGGTTTTTTTGGGGGGAGTTTTTCCTTATCTGCTGTGAGGGTCCAAAGGACAGAGGGATGTCGTATGCTGTAAAGCCCTCTGAGGCAAATTGTTATTTGTGATATTGGGCTTTATAAATAAAACTGATTGACTGACTGATTGATTGATTGATACTGTGTTGGTTTGCTATCATCTTTGGTAAACCAAATCAATTAGCTCGCAAGCTAAGCAATGTACAGCTGTGGGCCACAGCAAAAACACATTTTAGCCACCTGAAAAAAATTAATATCAGTGTTAAGTGTACACTATATTTAAATATTTGCTCCACTTTACCTTACTCACTAACCAGTCGAAGCCTCGGTGATCTGCAACTCAGTGTTCTGATAAGTGAAATTACTCTTTTGTCATTGCAGTCTAGTGGCTTTGATATAACAGCTTTAATTTCCTGTCGGAGAAGGCTGTCTGACAGTAAGATAAAGTGAAAATATTCTAAATATAGCGTACATTTAAACTGATTTCTTCTGATGGGCCTTTTTTTCAGTGGCTAAAAACATATCAATTGAGGCAGCATTTGAAATGATCACATTTGTAGTTGGATTAGGTATACAGTATGTATTACACATACTGTCAATCAGTGTGATCACATGATGTTTTTTACGTCTTTACTTGTAACTACATGTGTAAAAGTGTGCCAGCTGCTGTACTAGGAGTAGATCTGTGACTTCCTATTGAGAAATGAGGCAATCTGGCTTTTTATATACTGCTAGGTCAACTCTTTTATTTCTATCCAGTGGGTCAGTGGGCTGTCTCCTGGGAGAGTGCTGATGTCCTGCTGGTGCAGCTGTCCACAGCGTGTCACATGTCATTGCCTTGTGTTTTTAAATGTACTTTTTTTAAGCAGTCTATGGTTTAGAGTTGGGTTGATTTCTGGTTTTGCTGGTCCGGTGTACGAGCTGAAGCTGGTTTGAGTTTAAGCAAACCGACTGAACCGTCATTTGTCATTCCAACACCTCAAAGAAATTAAAAAGTAGCCCTAAATTGGCAACCTGTGCTGATGACATCGTAGCACTAAATCCAACATCTGACTGGCTGTGAGCCGAGGCCAGCAACATGAAGGAGATCACATTTCGAGAGATGGGAGGGACAGAGCACCACAGTCTGTGTTTGTTTACAACAAAGTTCATGTGTTTTTGTGGTGACAAGAAGAGACATGGCAAGAACACTGAAACTGCACCAATATGACAACATTTCAGATTCCAAGCTGACATAAGAGGTGTCCTAAATAACCGCAAGTGACGCAGCGCTGCTGTTTTTTGTCAGACAGCCTGTTTATATTTATATCTTTCACTCACTTCAAAAGCACCACAGTTGGTGAGGAACAACTGATTCATGCCTTTAAGATGAGAAATTATCTACACGATAGCTTCTCATTTCACTACAAAAAGCTAAATAAGGCATCATCTGGCTGGAGAAAGATTGCCAGGGAGCTGAAAGTTTCTGGTGAGCTAAATAATGCTCACTAATTACAAGCTAGGCTACTTCCTAGTGGCTATATTCTCATTTCCATCAAATATCAATATAGAATGTGTGTTTTCTGTTTTAAAAAGTAATGATTCACACATAGGAAGATAGCAAGTAGGCTACTTCCTCATCTTTTAAGTGAATATGTCTCCAGTAGGGATGCACGGTAACATTGGCACGTCAGCAGTATCAGCCAATATTTGCTTTAAAATGAACTATCAGAAATGGCCAACATGTTTTTTCCTATTTTGCACAATTAATCAATATTACATACATTGAAAAGCATTCTATTTCATGTCTCCATCTGTTGGTGGGCCATCACGAATAAGAGCATGCACACATAATACGATGTTAATTCCACTACAGAGCAGACTTGATGATCGGTAAAATTAGGTGGGGAAAAACGTGGATATAACAATACTGGTATCAGTTATCAGCCAAATAAGTTGTTATATATCAGCATAATGGATATTGGCAAAAAATCCAATATTGAGCTGATATTTACTAAGTGGTTTGTTTACATGAAGTAACAGAAATGCATATTTAATTCAGTGTGCACAGACAGCTCCGATGTTTCGTGGTGTAACGTGATAGTCTAACACTCATTTGCTATTGGGACACAGTGTCATTATGTTCCACTCTCTATCTACTATAGTTAAAAAAAATAGCTTACAGTGCACATTAAAAACACATCCAAAAGAATATATTTCATGGCAGTTGTAAGGGTGCAATGTGTTTCACACATTCTAATCATTCATATTATGAATTCCCTGGTTACTACAATGTCTTTCTGTTCTGTATATCAATACTGACTTTTTTAAAAGAATACAATCGAAGACTCGTCATCTCATCCCCTTCATCCCACCAGTCAATTTTCTTTCACAAAAACACATCAGTGTTATTATCCCAGTTTATGCAGTGGATTTGTTTGGTAACAACATTCTTCAGCCTGTCAGTTGCTGAGTACACATGACAGCTGAGCAGATGTTGCCGTGCAGTCTGAATAAATTACATTATTTGTCCAACTGTTCAATACTCAACACTGTGTTTTGGGTGTACAACTTTCTACCACCTATTTGATAACCAATTGAAGGGATCCTTGTTACAAAACACCTGTGTGAATTACAGGAATTCCAGGGCTGATATTTTATTTGTTACAGTAGCCTACAAAATGAAATAAATGTTAAATACTCTTGTGGTTCATTTCCCACCCTACTGTCTGCTGTATGTGTATAGGCAAGGAGGCTGTGTGTTTAATATAGATGTGGGTCAGGAAAGTTTATAGTGGGGGTTCAAACATGTATAAGGGGGTCAGAGGGTGGAGAGTATATATAGAAAGAAATATACACATTTACTGCTTCTATTTCCAGGTCACCATTTGCCAAACTGAGTACAAACCCAGGTGGCTGCTGGAGGGCACATCTCCACTGGTATTGTACCAATACCTCCTAAACCCCTTACATGTACAGTCTGCTCCATAAAACAAGCAATATGCTTCCATGCTATTGACCCACTGCCTCAGGTCAGCCAGGAGAAAAGGGGCTCAGATTAATTTTGCTCTAAGTCACCTTAACAAGCCAGCCCATCCGCACTTCTGCCCTAACTCCCTCAGACAAGGCATCCATCCTGTCAGCCTGAGGCAGGGGCTTAGCTGACCCACCTCCAGTCACACAGACTGTCAGTCAGACAGTTCCCTATTTATCCAGTCAGCTGTCACAGCATTTCCTTAATGACAGGAAAACACATTTACCAACCAGCCTGTCAGTATTCAGTTAGAATGGCTGACTTTTCTATCACTCCTACAAAATAAAAGCAAAGTAGAATTTATATCAGCTTGTCAGTCAGTAAAGCAGTGGGCAAACTCAGCTAATCTGCTCATGAGGCTGCTAATCTGTGTAAACCATCTGCTTGCCAACCACAGTATAGACAGGACAACCATGTGGGCTGATCAGTATGACTACCATGTGCTCAGTGCCTCACCATATGAGAAAATACTCCAAACAGTTTTTTTGCTAAAGTTGTTCAAAAAGCATTTATTTTATGTCATCTGCATTATATTATCACTGTACTCTTACACTTATTTTAAATTCAATGAAATACTGTTATTTTTTTTCCTTTTATGGGATTGTTTTGAAACATTAATGCATCTCTGAAACATTCAATATAGAGTGCTCTATTCAGCCTCCTTCCACAGAATGTGCCAACTATCACCAATTACTGCAACAAAACCACCACATCAGTGGTATTCAGATAGGTCCTGTCCATGTGTTTTATATTACTGAGGATTCAACATGTAATCCTACACCCCTGTGGATAAATAGCTCACATAGTAGGGGGTGGGACCAACTGTAATGAACCAAATCAACAATGTGAATTAAAACGAAGAAAATGAGGAAAAAATAGATTAATAGTATTTTAGTTCGGTAAAACAATTTACAGAATCAGCTTTAGGCCCAGTAACAATGAATTCCTTTAACAAATGCCTTTAACTGGTCTGAAATCATCATAATCTGATGTCTTTCACTCAACAGCAATGCAGGACAATGTCATATGTGATCAAATATACGTACTGGTGTCAAGTCAAGCTAATAAAAGCTGGAAACTGTATGAGGAAAATGCATAGTTTGAATAATATATCATGAAATTTGCATGCTATGGCACAATTACACTGAACAATGCAACCGCTTAAGTGTTTGCAATATATTTATATAATACTACTGTATTACTCAAAATAAACTGAGTTTGTGTTGAGAAAATCTGCAGATGTCTCCCAAATAAGAATTTCAGAGTGTATACACATGGGGTTAAGTCAGTGCAGCCTACCATGCCTTGTTGGAGCGTGCAGTGTACACAGGCTCTTACTGGGACAACCAGCAGCAGCAGCAGTGAGGAGAAACTGAAGCTTAAACAGAATTAAGGAATTATCTCCACCTCTCTCTCTCTGTCTTCCTGTGTGGCTCTTTCTCTCTTGTAGGCCAATTCAAATGGTCAGTCAGTTTATCAGATTACAACATTTTTCCTATCTAAAACTTGGTAATTCCAACATCCAGTGAGTTAACTGCTTTGCTGAGCAGTAGGCTACACTTATTGTATGTTACTCAGGCTCATCACTTTGTCAACATAAATGCTCTGAATAGGCTTTTTGAACGGTTTTTACTTAGCTACCTGACTGTATTTGAAGCTTTGAAAAAAATGCTGCTGCATGTTGGCAGACTAAAGTCCGTAATGACAAAATTAGTTTAATAGTCGGTGGTCCATGTTATTACATATCTACACAGCTAGAAAACACTTAATGCTTTACATACTTAATACTTAATACCCATTAATGCTATTAAAGATAAACCTGTAGAAAACTGTGTTCAGTTAGCTTACCTAGTAGAGGCCCTCTTCTCTCTCGTGCTGGGCGGTTGTGGCTGTCCCGCGGGGCGACCACAGGGCTTCAGGTGGATGTGGGCGGAGCTATGCGTGAGCGTGTATTGTCACATCTGATTGACAGTTGGCTGTTGAGTCAGCCAATCGCAATGAGATCACTGTCGGTACTAGAAATTCTACTTAAGTCCTCCGTCTGTTTATCTGAAGTTCTGTGTGACATCCGTAGTTAAAGAGCTCTCTGTTACCATATATTTGTTAGGGGGGGAAAAAAAATCCATTGACAAAAAGCCATTTTTTAACTCTGAACTGACTGGTCTGTAACTGCGCATGACAGGTCCACAGTTGTCTACGAAATCCTTCACTTACACGTGCAGTTACAAATATTAAATATATCAATATTATTATAATATTATTATTATCATGGGTTTCAATCTGCAGTCCCTGGCAGGTTGATAGCATATTAAAACACAGTAAAAGCAAACATACAAAAGTACAAAAGCAAAGACAAATAGTAAAACAGTGACATAACCCCACAGAAAGCAATAACCCACTTGATTGGTTTGTTTGTGGATGTGAGGTCAAATGTCTTATCCTATATTGTTTTGGTACTTGCATTAATAGAAACATCTTATGTTCATAAGAAAAACTGCATGTTTTGAAATTGAAATGAGTCGTTATGGGTTTGTAATGGGTCAAAATGTTTATTTCTGAGCACAGTGTTTATTTGGCTAAATTCATTAATGGAATGACCAAAACAAATCAACCCAACCAGACAAGGCAGTTGGCAGCCCACCTAGAGCCTGGTTCTGTTCAAGCTTTCTGCCTGTTTAACAGAAGATTTTCCTCGCTTGGCCACCATCAGTAAGCACTTGCTCATGGGGAAATTGTTGGGTCTCTATAAACTAAAGAGTGTGGTCTAGACCTGCTCTGTATGAAAAATGTCAAGCGATAGGCTAACTCTTGTTGCATTTTGGCACTATATGAATAAAACTGATTTTGACTTCTGCTACTGTACAACCCTTAAAATCAACATTGTAGTGTTGAGGCCTTTCTCATTCATTTCACCATCCACTGAAGCCCAGACACCTAAACATCCCTACAGATGATGCATTGAAGAAGTCATCACATCACTGCACTAACAATGTCAAAAGTTTCAGCATCAGTCTGAGAAATCAGTCGTGACAGCTTCATGGCAACTTGATTTAAGTTCCTACTTTATGGTGAAACTAAATCCACAGTATATTTACATTTGTACACTTATCAGAAGAGACAAATATGCGTTCATATCAACAGCTACAGTATATGAAGCTATATTTTTTTATTGACTAAAATAAGTAAATACCTACTGCCCCAGAACACATCATACTGGCTTATGAGACCAGGTCTTATCATCATTTTGATTAGCAGTGTCTGAGATTTTTTTATTTAAAATTCTGGAACGTTTGGATATACAGCAGACTTTATTAGAACGGTAGGATGACAAGCAGGGGGCACTGCATGAAGGATAAAACACGGTAAGTGTTTATAAGATGATTTATTCCTTTGTTGGCCTGTGAGTTTGAGTGATACATGACACTGTACATTGACACATGACACATATTCAACCATAATAGATTTTAGCTGAACAGGAAAACACAATAAACAACGTCTTAAGGGAACATATTAGAAGTAGTCTAGTAAGTATCTTTGATAATGAGGGTGTTTTTTTTGCCATGGTAACAAATCTTTTTTACTATTAAACAGAACTAAAAAACAAACAAACAAAAAAGAACTAAAACATGCAAATACATTACTAAACAGAGATATACAAAACCAACAAAACTGGAAGTTATGCAATCAAACTACCATTAAACACAGATGCAACCAACACAAAGTGACCGACATGATTTCACTCAATTTTCCCTTTACACACCCTAAAACCTATGGATTACTACTATATTCTATGATATATATATTATGAATTCATGGTCCACTGTTTTATGTAATGTCATATTAGACATGAATGGATGGCAGAGGAGATACCCGCACACCAATGTAACTGGGCTAGAAAGCCACAAAAAGGACTATCATCAGTGCTATAGTGTATAAGGACCTAAACATTTGCTGCTGTTTTTAATTCAATATTTTTTCACTGTGCACCTTTTTGTGCACAGATGTCTTAAATAAATAGACTATTTTTGCACTGATATCAGCCTGTGGACCTTTTTGTGGCTTTCTAGCGCAGTAACATTGCTGTGTGGATACCTCCTCTGCCATCCTTTCTAGTTTGTTTATTGTATCGATGCACCCAAGACAAACTTTTTTGTTGCCCCAAGTAGGCGCAGTTTTACAACAGCCCAAGACTTTGCATATCTCCACAGACATGAAGACATGAAGAACTTGTTTGTACATGTAGCCTACCATTATTTACAGTGTAGCATCATAGGCTTTGGTATAATTAAAGTAAACAAATCAGACTATGTTTAAAGTGACAGCAGCTTTTGTCTGACACCAATGGTATTGCCAAAATTAATAACACATTTGTGCTTTTTTTTCCTTTCTTTTTGAACTGCGCCTGCCAGATTTCATTGTGGAAGAAAAGCACACACTTCCTGCTGCGCACAAGAAGCTGAGGATAAAGCAGATATCCAGCAAAACTGATTTGGCATCATGCAAGACAAAAGCAGATGCATGTAGTGACCATTTGTTTGCCACATTTACACTCATTAGTCAAGATTAATGTAGTAATAACTGATTATTTCCAAATGCTGCAAAAAGGATCTTAAAGAGAATAAGGTCTTTGAATATGGAGGTCCTAATGTGACATAGAACAGGTGACTTCCATTTCCCCCTGGTCATGCAGTGGGGGGGTTCATAGTCATGTGACTTCTGTGAAGGATCCTGGACTCTGTTGGAGAAGAACAGCAAACACATTTAAATTAAAAATTCAAAGAGAACTTGTAAATTGCTACAGATTATTGAGATCTTCATTATTTGAGTTGTCCTGAAAACCGTTGAAAGTTTTAATGGTGCTCTGAGTATTGTGAACATTTCTGTATTGTTAGACTCTTTCATAATTGTCAAGACACTGTGACAAGTGACACTCCCTTTACTACAGTGGTTAAACTTTTGATATGTGTCTACTATCAATTGATGTCATGTCATTAAAACAGTACATATGGACATACTGGTTTTCATCTACAGAATGGTATGTCGTGCACTGAAAACAAACCTCTCCATGTATAAAAGTGTTACCTTTGTAACAATGTATTTGTCACTGGCTTCCATGCTGTGATTTCTTTGGGGAGAAGCCTCATCAGTGTCTGCTGTGCCTGCGTCTGAGGGACTCTGAGAAATCACAGGTCTCTTTTTAAAATACTGAACCACAAACATCACCTGGAAAGACAGAGAGAGGAAGAGACATTGGCTACAGTCACATACAGCCATCTTAATCATTTCACACAATTCCTTCCAGATAAGACAACTGTTTGCATGACCAAAATAAGTCATTTGTAAATCACAAGGAACATATGTAGACAAAAACAGACATACGACAAAAGAGTAAGCCTAATAGAGAGACCTGTATTAGGTAACCTGTGCTACTGAGGTATTGAGACAAAGCTTCGTCATTTTTGATGACATTGTCTCTGTGACCCAGCTTTTTTACCCGACCAGACTGTTGTGCTTGACTTGTGACACAAAAAAGGAATTCAAGTTCATTCAAGCAACAACTTGTGTGCATTGTGTATGTGTGTCCTGCAGCATTTTTGTCCATTAGACCAGTTTTCTATTAAGAAAAGCGCCTAAATATATTTGGTTAAGTGACTTAATAATGAAGAGTGGCAGAGTGGTGGTCTGACTCTCTGGAAAGAAGCTCTGGGATTCCTTTGTGAGGCAAAGTCATTCATTATATCATTTTAAATCAATACTATCATCAGAGTTCAAAGAAGTGACAGGATGTGAGGAGCAGGACAATCAGCCTTTGTTTATTGGAAATATAAAAGAAAAACTTGATTTCATTTGCGTTGACCGTTTCGTTGATTTTATTAATGGATTTGCTGATTTCTAAAATGATTAACCCTTTTGTAAATTTATACTCTGACTTCAACTTCTTTTAAACTCTCCCTGCCTTTTCCCTTTATATGAGGAAATGTTTACAGTACATGTAGTGCAGACATGGGGGAAAGTCACACATGTGCAAGTCACAAGCAAGTCTCAAGTCTTTACCTTCAAGTCTCAAGCAAGTCCCAAGTTAGTTGTGGTGAGTCAAGTCAAGTCCCTGCTATAAGTCAAGCAAGTCAAGTCGAGTCATTGCTCAGGTCAAGCAAGTCACAAGTCAAGTCATATGTTACATACAGCAAACATCTCCTCACGATCCGCTAGCTACATGTCCTCTGAATATGCTGTGAAAAAGTCTGGTCTCTGTAGGCAGCCAAGGCTCCGCAAATGGCAACAAAAACATTTGGGTCCAGGCTGTACCAACCAGCCAGCGAGAGACCAGCGAAAGCAAGCACACACACATGAACGCGATTCCCATGTCTCACGGTCTCGCGCAAGCACGCACACGTGAACGCGATGCCCAGAGAGGTAGTTAGAGCTACAGGCTACAATGAGGCTAAAAACAGAGTTCAAACAGGGCTCTATGCTAACCTTTTTCACTAGGAGCACATGTGCTCCTAGTGAAAAAATTTAGGAGCACAGAAAGAAATTTAGGAGTGCAGTGAAAATTTTAAATAACACATTTAATGTTCATCAGATGAACTCAGCTAAATTTTAAAAATCTAATTCATGGTGAAGGGTCATGCATTTTCCACCAGTCACTTCGAAAAGCTCAAGGAAAAATATTTGGCAAGCTAGCTCCGTTGTGTTTGATAACATTGTTGAACGTAAACAGAAGTGACGCCCAACGATGCTTAGCGTGCCTTTAATATTGAATTAAAGCCAAGTCCTTTCGAGTCATCTGTCTCAAGTCAAAGTCAAGTCTCAAGTCATGAATACAAAGTCAAAGTCAAGTCGAGTCTTTTATCAACGTTAGTCAAGCAAGTCTCAAGTCATCATATTTGCGACTCGAGTCTGACTTGAGTCAAGTCATGTGATTCGAGTCCCCCATCTCTGATGTAGTGTAAATTCACCTAAATTCACCTAAAATGCCTGTCCAAGTCATTCCTATAGTAAATTGAAAGCTTTTTTTTGTTCCATTGTTAGTGCATATACATGCATGGTCTAATTTGAAAGGTAACACTCAGAGGTTTTTCCTCAACAGTCAGAATCACTGTAAGTGCTTCTGTATTGACTTATAGAAGTTTCAACACACTAAAATAAAAGTTGTTGTTTTTTTCAAATCTGAATGTTTTCTTGAAAAAAGCTGCAAATGACTGGAACTGGGAGGTATTAGCTGGAAAACACAATAGGGCCATACCGTGAGGTTACATGTGTAACCCTGGTTCTCTGAGTGAAGAGGCTTCCCCTCCACCCAGAGATTTGTATATATCTCTATTGGAGACTTGAACCCTTGGGTCAGGTGACGTGGATAATTTCTTTAAGACAATCCACCTGTGGTCGTGGCTGACAGCCTATATAAACCCCTGTCAACCACGCCCCCAGTGATCTAGATATGATGGAACGAATCCCAGAGCGGCCTCGAGGTGGAGGGGAAGCCTCTTCACTCAGAGAACTAGGGTTACAGCATCAACTTCGAATGATACGTCCCCGCCACCAAAGTGCTCTACAAAATACACTGTGTGCCCAATGAACTATATACAAATGTACACTATATACACACCCCAGGCTAGCCAGCTCCGCAAGACGCAAGATGCTGTTGCCACAAGCCCTGGCGCCAGACGCTACCAAGGTTACGAGGCCCTGCAAGATGCAAAGGCATGATAAAGGGGTGGAGAGGCCACTCAGGTGAGCCACACAGGCTGGCATGACAGGGAAACCATATTTCACTACTGCTGGGCCAAGCCAAGCACTCACTCACCGAACGATGTGCCTGCAGCCACACTGAACTGGTAGAATCTTGCAAACGTGGATGGGGCAGACCAGGTAGCTGCTGCACAAATCTCACCGCGCCATGACGCCCAAGAAGTAGCCATGCCCCGGGTTGAATGTGCCTGCATCCCAGACGGGAAGGGCACCCCTGCCCCTACATATGCCTGCTGGATAGTTCCCACAATCCAGTGAAAAAGACGGGCCTTGGACAGCGGCTGACCCCGGAGGTCTGGCCTAAAACAGCTGATCTGTCTGCCTATGGCACCGTGTCCATTGCAAATACACCCTGAGTGCCCTAACTGGGCACACAAGTGAGTGCCTACGATCACCTTCCTCTGCTGAGTTGGAGAGGAGAGACCGTACCACCATGTCTTCGTTCGGCTGAGAAGGAGACAGAACCTTAGGAAGGAAAGCAGGGTTTGGACGTAGGACCACCCCTGCCCCCTCTGGCATGAACCTGCACAGATGCTCATGCACAGAGAGAGCATGGAGCTCCCCCACCCTCTTGGCTGTTGCCAGCGCCAATAAAAGAGCAAACTTAAAGGACAACCATTTTAGGTCCACTGACTCCAAAGGATCAAACGGAGGTACCTCAAGAGCCCTTAAGACCAGCTCCAAATCCCAGGGTGGGAGAGACGGCCTGGAACACAGACCAGCACGTCGCCTAGCACCCTTAAGGAACTGGGAAACCAGTTTGCCTGCCTCTTCAGGCAACTGGTAGTGTCCCATCCAAGCTGCCTTTATTGCCGCCACCATACCCCTTAGAGTCGAAAGCGACTTCCCGGCATCCAAAAGACACTGAAGGAACTGCAGGATAGTCGGGGCTGAGCAAGTTACTGGGTCAACATGGTGCCCCCCACACCAGGCTGCTAAGGCCCTCCACCTGTACGTGTAGAGCGATCTTGTAGATGGTGCATGAGCCTCCTGCAGTGTACAGACCACTGAAGGAGATAACCCCATAACTAAAAATTCAGACCCCTCAGGAGCCGTGCACACAACCTGAACCCCTGGGGAACGGGATGAAGCAGAGTCCCCCGAGCCTGGGACAGCAGGTCCCGACGTATTGGGAGCTCCCAGTGAGTCCCGCCCAGCAACGGCGGGATGTCCATGAACCAGGTCATGTGTGGCCAATATGGGGCCACCAGAATCAGCCTCATTCCTTCCTTCTGTACCCTCCCAAGGTGGGGTGGAAGAAGGACAAAGGGGCGAAAGGCATACAACAGGACGCTCGGCCATGGGTGAGCCAGAGCGTCTGCTCTGAGGGGAGGATTGTCTCTGGACCCAGCAGACTGCCCTTGGCGAGATTCCTGCTGTCCTCCAGCCAACGGAGAGCCACCCGCAACCTCCTGGTTACAAGCACCGTGGTATCCAGGCAACTCTTGGGACCCAAACCCAGACCCAGGATGCACCTCTGCACTGGCCGCATGTGTAGGAGAGCCAAAGGGACTGCTTGGACTGAGAACGCCATCAGGCCCAGAAGGCAGAGACACTGCCTCCATGTGACCCCGGCCCCCAGCCTGAATAGAGAGAGACTGGACCTGAGAGACAGCTGCCTCTCCTCTATCAGAGAAAGTAGACCAGCGTGGGAATCTATAACTAGGTCCAGGAACTGTGTCTCTTGAGATGGCTCCAGCCTGCTCTTCTCTAGGTTGAGATGCAGGCCAAGGTGCTAAATGTGGTCTAGGAGGAGAGTCAGATGCGCCCAGCACTGAGCCTCCAAATGTGCACACAGGAGCCAATTGTCTAAATAATTCAATATTCGTATCCCCTTCTGCCGTAGAGGCACAAGAACCGCCTCCATGCACCTTGTAAAGGTACGCGGAGCCAGAGAGATACCAAGCGGCAGGACTTGGAACTCGTATTCCCTGCCGTCGAACACGAAGCGGAGAAAACGTCAATGCCTGTTCCAGATTGGAATCTGAAAGTAGGCATCCTTCAGATCTACTCTTGTGAACCAGTCCCCTTTGTTGATGGACTGTCTCACCCAGGGAATCGTCAACATTTTGCAAGGCAGCCACCTGAGATGCCAGTTCAGACCCCTGAGATCTAAAATGGGTCGCAATTTCCCATCCCTCTTGGGGATGAGAAAATAGCAAGAGTAAAACCCAGCCTGCCTGTTGCCGTGAGGTACTTCCCTGATGGCCCTTTTTCCCAACAGAGTACAAATCTCGGTCTGGAGAACTGCTTTTCGTTCTGCGTCCACCACCGTGAACACTGTAGGTGTCACTGAGGTTGGGGGACGCTGAGCAAACTGAATACGATACCCCTGGGTCATGGTTGAAACCACCCAGGGGCTCGCATTCATTGACTCCCAGGCTGCCACTCAAGCCTGAGCTTGCTGGAGGCAGGCTGGATGTGATCTGGTGTCAGGAAGAAGATGAAGGCTCTGCCCACTTTGCCTCTGGCAGCTCCTCTGGCTGCACCGGCGCGACCGTGGCAAGCATCCAGGGTAGCCCTCAGGTGACCAGGCCCCCAGCCTGATCCAAGTGCCTATGTGGGGCCCTCGACCCTCTTACCCCAAGCCTGACCAGACCACCTGGGCTTGGCCTTGGGGGTCAGTGCACTAGAGACCTCCTTAGCACAACGGTGGGCCTCCTGTGCCCGTTGCAAAAGAGTAGTGGCACCAGGCCCAAACATGGCCGTCGGTACGACTTGTCCTCTGACTGCAACTTAGATCTGGACAAATACAGCTGGTGCCTGGTAACCCAGAATGACAACATGCCCTTCCTGGCAGTCAGTGTTTGCTCTTTCATCAGTGATGACAACATAGATGAAACGAGCTGTATCTCAGAAATAAGATGGGCATCAGCCCCAGTGCTCAGCTGACGTACCAACTTCCGCTGGTACAGCGCTAAGACGGACCCGGTATTCGCCAGTTGAGTCTGAACTGCCATAGACCTGTGCAGTCTGGCCAGTGAGGCATCCAGCATTTTGCAGTCCCCTGACGGAGTAGCTGGCCCTAACACAGAGCTGGCCGGAAATAAGAGGGCTGAAACCGACTGGTCTAGCTGAGGCAAAGAACCACAGCCCACCTTCTCCTTATCCTGCATGGCAGACATCCGTCTGGTGGTAGCAGTAAAGGATTTGGGATTCTCAAATGCCTTGTGCATCAGGTCTTCCACATCTTTTTTTATATTTAACCTTTGAATTACCAGGAAATAGTCCCATTGAGATTCAGAATCTCTTTTGCAAGGGAGTCCTGGCCAAGACAGCAGCATAATAGTTCCCCTAAAAACACAGCAGGTTAAAACAGACAACATGAAACAAACAGTTACAAAACAGCTGGCAATTCACTTCAAGACAGTATAATCACCAGAAGCGCTCGGTAACAGGACATGTACATTCAGTACTCAAATAGTCCTTAATCCTACTTTTAAAATGTTCCATACTTGGCAGGTAATCCATTTTAAAATGTCTCTGTAACTCACACTAGGACGAGGGTGCAAATACTTTAAAGGCAGGAGAGGCACTGCAAAAGGCATCTCCGTATCAGGGAGATCATCATCCTCATCAAAGCGTGAGGGGGGAGGAGCTTGACCTAATACTGGTCCAAGCCCAAGAGCCTGAGAAGCCCTCTCAATCAAGCTTCTGAATTGCTAGCGCTTACTTTCTTTGGTCTCACTCTCCTCAATCATCCCCTCAGCATCTGCATCATCCGATAACCCTAACACATCAACTTCCTCCTCCACATCCTCCTGGTCATCAGCTTCGGGCCTTCTGATTCTGATCGTGTCACCAGGCAAGAAGGACCTGGGAGGGGACTTAGGGTGGGAATCTACAAAGGAGCTGCCTCCAAAATCCCCCATCTTGAGGCACTTAGACTGCTGGGGCACTGTGGATGGTGTAAACTCTCTTCGTCCCCACCTACGCTTCACCTTAAACACACAAAGCCGAGCCTCTAAGGATCGTGCTGGCAAAATAGAACAATCCATACAGAAGGATGGATTGTTGACTGCCGCAGCAGCATGTTCCTCCCCCAAACAATGCACACACACATCATGCTCATCCTCAATGGGCAATTGAACCCCACACACCACACAAAAATGGCTTATTGACTCCATTTCTCCAAATCTCACGATAACCCCGCCCTCGCGGGATCACCACGCGGAAACTGGCTCTCCCTGCACGCCTGCTGCCAAACTTTTACCGGTAAAACTGTGGGATTGTGGAATGTATTGTGTATGAATGGTGCAATGTACAAACAAAGGGACAGGCAGCAACTTTAATAACCCACAAACTCCTTCTCAATGCCCCAGCGAACAAAGAAGAGAGTTCTGTGTCGGTAACATGAAGAAAATCCCCGCACAGGGACAACACGCTCGACACTATCAACAAACTCACGGATCCTTCTCCCCTCGGCCAAATGGGACCGGGATAAAGACCCTGGTGTTATCCGGCACGGAAGCCTCTCCACAGAGACAATATGCCAACACCGAGAGTGCGACAGCAAGGACGGCAACACAGCCACCGTGAGAGGCGATCACCCTCTCTCAAACCCCGTGAGGTAAGCGGCACGGACTGTGTATTTGTTAGCCTTGCTAAACGAAAGTTTTCTTTTTGTAGAAAGACAGAAGATAGAATTGTCTCAAAGAAGCACAGCGACACACACCACGCTGCTCCAAGTGGAATCAGAAAAATCACTGGAGGCGTGGTTGACAGGGCTTTATATAGGCTGTCAGCCACGACCACAGGTGGATTGTCTTAAAGAAATTATCCACGTCACGTGACCCAAGGGTTCAGGTCTCCAATAGAGATATATACAATATATCTCTGGGTGGAGGGGAAGCCTAGAACGATAGAGAACATGAAGCCCCATTATTTTTTTATTTTTATTTTTTTTAAAGAGGGTAAAACAATGTAAATGTGTGAATATGAGTGAAAAAACTAATCAGCACAGACAGGAAAGTCTATTTAGGAGCTTACTCAATATAAACACAATTCCAGAAAACCTAATTTGATAAGAAAGACTGTTTTTTTTCCTGTAAGACATCAGAGGAGCCATTTGTTTGCCATTTCTGTACATGTGTGCTGCCTGTAAGGAGTTCACATCTGCTGTGGAGCTTCATTTGTTATTGACTACAAGACCCATAAGCCCCGGGTGAGGTTGGCCAATCAATGGCTCTAAACTACAGGAAATGTGTGTCTTCAGCTTAGGCCTCATTTGGCCAGTAAGGCCATACAACAGCACTGGAAGCTCCTATTGGCTCAAATGAGGTGTCAGTGGAAAGGTCAGTAGCTCACCTCCACTTTGAGATAGTCCAGTCAGTTTGTTTACATGAAGGACAGAGAAATTATTGATAATATGTGGAGAAATATGGGTGTTTAAAACTGATGCAACAGCAGTTTGTGTATATCTATGGTTGTAATAATGTGTTTGGAGTGGACTTAATATTTCACTAGATTTAGATCATCTGGACCTTTGTCAGTGTGAAAACTGAAATGGGATCTGTGTATGCTGTGATTCTGTCTGAATAATATGGATCAGTGGATTATGATAATACATCATAGGTGAGTAATAACTATTTCATTGTTTGTTGTTTGTCTGACAGAAGTGTTTATTGAGTCTGCTCTGGTGGTTTTATCTTGAAATGGTCAGTAGTAATGAACTGACCAGAAATACAGCAATAGCTCCCCCAATGGCTTGTCCTGCAATGACATCACTCCAGTGGTTTCGGTACTCGGCCACTCTGTTGATGCCTGTTAGCACAGCCAGACTGACCAGTGAGAGGCTGACGAGGGGTCCAGTCAGACGGCCTCCTCTGGAACCGACACAGGACATGACGTACATCTGAAAAGGATGGTTACTTTATTTCTGTGACACTATTCAGAACCAGTGTTATATGGTGAGATACAGTAAGATTTATACTCAGTGGTAATGCAACCTGGTCTCACTCTAAAGTCACTGAATACCAGCGCTTGGTCAGAGACTTCCCTGTCAAACACCAACGAAAAAAGCCATCCTTTTATGTCGTTTGCTTCCTGTAAGATTGTAAAGTCAAACCCTGTTCTTTTTTCCTAATCCCAACCACGTGTGTGTGTTGGCTAAACCAAACCAAACCATGTGCATTGGTTTTTGATGGGAAAAAATGTCAATTTGTGGTGTTTTACTGACATGGTGCACTTATTTTGAAAGAGACTGTTTGCAAACTGTACATTTACTGTAAAAATGGATGTGTATTTTGAAAACAGACAATGCATGAAACAGGCTGAAGTTGACACAGTGTCCCAGAACGTCAACAACCAGCGCACCCAGGGTGACTTGCACATCATATATCGACATGGAAAGTCCATGACCAAACATTGATATGTGACGAGGTTGGAGTGAGAATGTGTTGGGTAAAAATAAACTGCATGGGGATCTTTTATGCTCGTCTCTGTCTCTGCACATCTCCAGCAGCTGTTACATTAAACAGAGCCACTCACTGCCAGGTAAACAGCCGTATACAGACTCAGCGCAGCCTCTTTGGAGGGGAAAGTCTTTCTGGCTCTCATGATGTCATCAGGGTCACCAGTGCAAGCATCTGATTGGCTGACAAAGAGCGCTGTGTCCAGACAGCCGAGGGCTGTGTAATTGGGCTGGCAAACAGACAGGAAGTGAGGAGCCAGACATCCTGTGACCAGCTGACCTGCGTTGACAAATATGTCTGTTGTAAACAGACCAAAGACATACACACCTACAGAGAAACACACAGAGATTGTATGATTACAATTCAACACATTTAAAAGCAGCATGTTGCCATAACATGTTACATTAACATAGAATGAGACAGCCCATTCAAGCTTTAGTTAAATCACATCAACACTGTGGTGGAGGAAGAATTCAGATCCTTCAGTAAAAGTAATACAATTAACATACATTACAAGTACAGGTTGTGCAAAGAAAATGTTACTTAAAGGTACAATGTGTACCATATGGGCAGAATATTAGTTTAAAGCTTTCCAAAAATTACCTACCATCATCAACAAAATGTGAAGAAGTAACAGTGTCTGTTATGTCAAAGTCGTCTACGTATAAGCATGCTAGCTAGCCCTGGCCCGTCCTGTTTGAAACACCCATTGGTTTGAAGCTAAGCCCACACAACATTTATGTTAGACCATTATTTAACATCTAACATTGGCTATTGGCAAAACATATTTTAAGTGCAACTAATGACCACAAAAAGTGCACCAAAAAATATTCCAAATACAAAAAATAAAAAAATGGCCCCCTTTGGTTTCGGAGGGAGTTGCTGTCCTAAGCAAAGGAGTTCAAGTGTATCTGGGTCTTGTTCATGAGTGAAGGTAAAATGGAACGTGAGATGGATCAGCGGTTTGGTGTAGCGTCTGCAGTGATGCAGGCACTGCGCTGGACCTGCATGGTGAAGAGGGAGCTGAGCCCGAAGGTGAAGCTTTTGATTTACTGGTCCATCTACGTCCCAGCCCTCACTTATGGACATGAGCGTTGGGTAGTGACTGAAAGAATGAGATCACAGATACCAGCGGCCAAAATTAGTTTTCTCCAAAGGGTGGCTGGGCTCAGCCTTGGAGACAGGGTGAGAAGCTTGGACATCAAGAGGGAGCTCGAAGTAGAGCCGCTGCTCCTTCATGTCGAAAGGGGCTAGTTGAGATGGTTCTGGCATCTGATGCCTCCTGGGTGCTTCCTATAAGAGGTGTACATTGACGTCCAACTGGTGGGAGGCCCTGGGGCAGACCCAGAGCACACTGGAGAGATTATATATCTCGTCTGGCCTGGGAATGCCCCGGGATCCCCCAGGAGGAGCTGGAAGGCCTAGCTGGGGAAAAGGACGTCTGGGGTTCTTTGCTTGGCCTGCTGCCCTCAAGACCCAGCCCCGGATATGTAAATGAAAATGAACGAATGAATGAATGAATGAATGAATGAACAAAAATTTGATATATGGTTTTGTTGTGCCTGTTTGTTTGCTATGATGATCTAGCTAAAACTGAGCTAAGAAAGATGCAACGTAAGCTACACACAAAGATTATAAGACCAGTGTTAGTTTGACTGGCTCTAAGAGTTTCAGCAGTTTTGTTGAATTTAACATGTTCTTGTTGTGCTGATATTAGCTATTTTATTTTATTTTTTTCAGTAACTGATGACTGTTAATGTAGATTGAATGGACCCAGTAGTGGGCTGGTGAAATGCTGCCCCCTATTTCTTTGGAGCTTGTGGCCAGGCATTATACATTGCACATTTAAATAAAAGAACATAAATATTATTAGCAAAATGTACTAATGTATCATAAGGAAAAGCACTCTGATGTAGAATCTTAATTTGCAGAGTAACAAGTAACTATAGTGTAACTGTCAAAATAATGTAGTAAGAAGCACAATATTTATGTAGTACAGTGTAAGTATCAATACTGTAGCATAAAATGGAAATATTTAAGTAGAGTAGCCTACAAGTACCTCAGATTTCTACACAAGCACAATCCCTGAGTAAATGTAATTAGTTACATTACGCCACTGCATCAACATAGGTAATGCTTAGATGTTGGCATGGTATTTTGTGTTTGTTTCAAAATGTTTTTTATTAAGGTTTTCAAAAAGAAAAAATGCTGGGTTGGGCAGACACATTCCACAATACCACACAATACACATCAGTGTACAAAACAAACAAAAGTAAACATAACCCTGAGGCGATCAAATTAATACCCTATATGATACAACAGCCCTTCCCTCCTACCCCCCCACCCATCCTCCTGTCCCTCGTTTTTTTCCTCCCTTTAAATACTTTTAAGGCACAATGTCTGGATTTAATGAGCAAAGTAGCAATATCCATGGAATCAGATTTTACTTTTAGAACACATTGAGAGCTGATGTTGTTGGGTGTTATGAAAATAAGACGGAAAGGGTCCCCAGGTCTTACAAATTTTTTCTCTGAACCATTGGCAGACAGTGCAGTATCTCCAATTTTAGGCAGGACATTACATCTCGAAGCCACTGGCCAGATGTGGGCGGGGCAGCCTCCTTCCATTTGAGCAAGATTGCACGTCTGGCCAAGAGCAAAGCATAAGTCACCATACGGTGCCTGGTCGTCTCCACCAGCAATACCAAAGAAGCCAACAACAGGGTGTAGTTCAGGATTTTTTTAAAGGATTTTAGAGAGGAGCATGGTATACTCTATTACTTAATATAGTGTATGCTACAGTGTTAACATGACACCTTCTATCACGCAAATGTGCATGCATGAGTGAATTCGCTATATGAAAAAAACAATGTCACTGACATGAAACAGAAACAACAATAGACAACATCATTACTTCAAACATTTGTCATCATAAAGAAAAAAGAATCTTGTGAGAATCATTTAAAAGCAGCATCTAAAAGCACCTCTGTCGGGGCGTCGGTGGTGTAGAGCAGGCGCCCAATGTACAGCGGCCCGGGTTCGACTCCAGCCTGTGGCCCTTTGCTGCATGTCACTCCCTCTCTCTCTCTCTCCCTCCCTTTCACGCTTGTCTGTATCGATTAAAGGCCAAAATGCCCCAAAAAATATCTTAAAAAAAAAAAAAGCACCTCTGTCATTTTATTTAAATGGCCACATTATTAATATGAAATTTATACACAGTGTATTCCCCCCCAAATTCTAATGATGAAGAGCAGTCTGGGCACTTCTCACTGCCAACAATCCCACGATGCAAATGCAAAAATGACAGTTGTGCAACACTTCATCTCAGTGATAATGACGAGAATGTATTAGTGTCTGAAATCTGTTGGGATTCACTGGACCAAAGATCATTTGTCATTTGTTACAATCTAAACTGGACATCTGAAGGCTTCTTCTCTTGCCATCTGAAATGGTAAGAAACCTCATGTTCTTTGTTCTTCAAACATATGACAGTTATTTGATACTCATCTCCACAGGATGCCCCACCTCACACCAAAAGTGACACCAGTCGTCAAACTTGATTGGACAGTACTTTTACAGTGACATGCCCCTCTGTGATGTCACCAAGCAAACTTCAGGGAAAGTTGTGCTCTCTCACACAGTCTCTCCTCTTTCCTCCTGGGCCTTGATAAGCCCAGACAGGTCTTCCTCTTCCTCATGGGCTCTGACAAGCTCAGAGGCCCTTGCCCCCAAACCACTAAGGGGAGGGCAATTGCTCTGCAGACTCTTGCTGTCTTTCTCCTGGACGATGATCTGCATGCCCACAACAGGGCCAAAACCTTAAAACCAGGTAAGTTAGTGTGCCAAACACAAGGTTTGCAAATAACTTTCCAGCAACAAGGAGAACCAAGTTGAGTTAGCACCCCAACGTCTAACTCTGCATGGACCCCGAGCGAGCTGCTTCCTCAGATCTGCACCTTTGGAACAAGGATACAACAAAGACTGTACCTGGAACCACAGCTCTTTCCAGCCTTCTCCTGCTGGGTAACAAAAGCAGCACACCACAAAGCGACTCTTCCCTCCATTTATTCAAAGATTGGTAACGTAAAAACTGGGCATAGCTTTATCATAGATGTACAGACTAGGCAAGACTGTTTAATTTGTTGATTGTGAGTTAATGCTGTTTATTGAGTTACTGTTGTGATCAATCAATCAATCAATCAATTTTATTTATAAAGCCCAATATCACAAATCACAATTTGCCTCACAGGGCTTTACAGCATACGACACCCCTCTGTCCTTAGGACCCTCGCAGCGGATAAGGAAAAACTCCCCCCAAATAAACCCTTTAACGAGGGAAAAAAACGGTAGAAACCTCAGGAAGAGCAACTGAGGAGGGATCCCTCTTCCAGGATGGACAGACGTGCAATAGATGTCATACAGAACAGATCAGCATAATAAATTAACAGTAATCCGTATGACACAATGAGACAGAAAGAGAGACAGAGACAGAGAGAGATGCAAGACAGACGGTAACGGTAATAGCTTACAACAACATTAGTGAAAGTAATAATATTATAGTTATAATTCTGGCTATTGTGGTACAATATGTTGAAAGTATATAATAATATCTGATAGTATACACATACGTGTATAATAACAGTAGAAGTGTTATTGTTATTGTTATTGCTGTCAGGTTATTGGTTAGTTGGCTTCGCCTAAGCTAAGTGATGTTAGTTTGCTCAATTCAATCCACTCAGACCCAAAGTAGTTCACAGTCAATCAATCATTCAGTCTTCATTTTCACCACAAGGAAGTTTAAAAATTCATCTTCCACTACAGTTTTGCCATCAGTAGCAGTATAAATCTCTAGTTTTATCCGTGATAACCGTGATTTACTCTGTGCCACACC
Organism: Epinephelus moara; assembly: GCF_006386435.1. Lineage (NCBI taxonomy): Eukaryota > Metazoa > Chordata > Actinopteri > Perciformes > Serranidae > Epinephelus > Epinephelus moara. Next base: position 38,776,602 of record NC_065526.1, read on the forward strand.
TCCACCTGCTGCCTCCGGCATCTTGTTTATCATTATTAATTTAACTGTTAATCAAAACTTTTGAGACTGATACCATTAACTGGCACAAATCATTTTTCAATTATATACCTCGTGCCGCACGAGGTGATTTAATGTAAATGAACATTATTCAATAAACAATTTAACATAATTAATAATGATTATTAAAAGTTATTAATTATTTCAGATAGCCAGTTTTATACTTTAATTGGAGATCTATTACGAGGTCAGGCCCATGTTAAGGTTTAAGTCCCAACAAATGGTGCCGCCATGTAAAACATAGCACTGATGCCTAGATCACAACATTTTGGTGTCCCCATGTGACACGTAGTATTGTTATAGATTTTCAACAAATAGAATCCCCGCTTTTTATAATACCAGTAGATTCCCTACATTTTTGGTGCTGCCACATGAGGCCTACTATTGTTATTCCCTACATTTTTGGTGCCTCCGTGTGACGCCCAGTATTGTTCCCAACAAATCTTAATTCTCAATCTCTTCATTATAGAATGACTAACAGTTTGTTCCTACAGTGTGTGGAGAGCAATGATTTGCCTAAAACAGCACAACACACTAACAGATTCAATTCCAGCCCTTTCTCTTTCCGAAGTAGTCAAATACTGCTTATTTCAGTTTCAGACATGGATGGCAAAAGCCACCTTTCATGGCATTAGGATATGCTGCCGGGTGGTGCTGGTTTGTAACGCAGCCAGACGGAATCTTTTGTGGTGTTAATATATCCTGCCAGTCTGCCAGATTGCACCTGGCCCTCCCCTGTCCTTAAAAAATAATTTGCCATCCCTTTCTTTTGCACCACCCACTCCCCCCTCATAAGTAACGAAAATTGTCTTATAAAATCCCATGTGAGCTCCATGTCTTGTGTCTTGCCTTCCAGGCTCCAGACAGTCCCTTACAACAACAACAACAACAACAACAACAACAACAACAACAACAACTACCCTTGTTTTTTGTATAACAAGACCATCATGTCGTTATAATGTTTAAAGTAATTTTTATCAACACAGGAACATTTTAACTGATCAAGTCCTGATGTGGTTACAACTGTGCAATGCTAAAAAAGGTGTTCTCATAATCAGAAAGTATGTAGACATAATGAGAAAAGCATCTCATAAAATGTTCTTTCATAACAAAGAACATACCTTGTCAGAAAGTGTTAAACTGTTAAAAATGAAACACCTTCTCATATAATGGCTGAATGAGTCTGACTCTTTATTAGCTCCTGAAGCAGAACACCTGGGAGACAGTGTATTTGGTGTTTTGGACTGCATAACAATTTAGAACTTTGCCTTTCACCTTTTTACCCATAAATTGAAGTCTGGACTGCTTACATCAGTGAGAGCTGGCCAAAACCAGACAAAGCCTACTGGCAGGGTGACCACTACCACCACTGATTGACACTGACTGCTGATTAAAAATGCTATTCAGTATGAAGCAGGCTGGATTAAACTACAAAATATACAAAATTATGAATAACACATAGCAGCTAAATGTCAGTATAGGTTTGAGTTATTTTTAGTGCATATATGCAATTAGATTACCAAGGAAACGGAAGGTCCTGCGCACCATGGGGTTCACGTAGCAACAGTCACCCATGACAACAACCTTCTCCTGGTCGTATAGGTTGTTTGAGTTGTAGTGAAGGAGGAAGATAACGAGCTCTACGCCTGAAATCTGCCAAACAGAAAAAAAACCGAAATTACTATTGGATCCAAATACTTAGATTGTGGAACTGTTGAAAAAAAAGTTACCAGTGATGATATCTGTCAAACACACCACATGCTCATTATCAGTCTCAAGAGTGTCAAAAAATCTTCTAAAACAGCATCCATACCATATTGGGAAAACAAATCCTACCTCTGAAAACCACCACCTATGCACAGGAGATCTACAGGTTTCACTGAGTTTGCCGTTCAGACGTGCAGTGAACGCACTGTGATATATTATGGAGCTTTATCCCTACCTTTATTCAAGAGAGTGGTCTATCAGTTTGAGAGCATTATTTATTAATTTCACGTTCAAAGACCCTGCCCTCGCACTCAAATAGCCTCTGCTTGCGCTCGCATCTACTCTGTTTCTGCTCAAACTGTGTGCTCACACTCAGATACCATGTTGCTCGCACTCAGATACCATGTTGCTCACACAGATTTCCTGCTCGAGCTTCAGCTTTTCTCCTCGCGCTCAAACTGTTTCTGTGAGCTTGCGGAATTTCTGCTCTCAGATTTCTGCCCTGCTTTTGGATTTTTTTGTGTAACAACCCTGTCAAAATCCCCCAACCAATAGAATGCCAGGTTTAGTGTTGACCAATGAAATGATCTCTGCCTCCTTGCGGGCGCGCTCACTGTAGTTTTAGAGCATCCTGTCCGGGCGGGTACTCTTTAACCGGGTTCATCCACTCCCACCCTCCAGGGCTTTATTAAATGTTCTTCCCTTGCTTTCTTTACCACTTTTGGAATAAAGGGACTGTTAATTTCCACACGTGCACCATATATATATATATATATTAGGGCTGTCAAACGATTAAAAAAAATTAACTGATTCGCAGTACTCACACTCGCAGTACTACTCTGTGATTAATCACGATTAATCGCGATTAAAATACTAATATTTTTGTATTTTGGTGGGGAGATGTGTGGTGTTCAAAATAAAGAAATGACAAACTAGTCTGAGAAATCTCTTTTTCTTACTTTATTAAGAATAGTGAACATTCCCTTTTCTTAGTGCCTGTGTGGCGTTACAGGTCCCGTTTCACAGTTAGACCTTAAATTAATATAAAATTGTGCTTGGCGTTACAGACAAACTAAAACCTGAGCAGTCCTGTTTCACAGTTACTGTAGACCTTAAATTAATACAAAATTGTGCGTGGTGTTATCTGAAAACTGAACAGTCCCTTTTCACAGTAAGGGGGATCCATAATATACAAACAATAAACAGTTAGTTATTCAATTAACATATTGTGCCTGGCGTTACAGAAACAAATGAACAGTCTCTTTTCACAGCCTTAGTAGTCCACTACTTCTCTCTTAACCAGTTGCTCAGGCAGCTTGTTCACATTCTCAGATGACAGACATGACCTCTTCTTGTGAACAATGTGGCCTGCCAATGAAAACAGTCTCTCACATGGTACTGTAGAGGCTGGTGTAGCCAAGTACCTTTGTGCAATAGGGGCTAGCTCACCATGGGCACCTGTGTGTGTGGACCACCACTGTAGTGGACATTCCTCTGTGTTGATACTGGGCTCTGCTCTATACCTGTCCAGAGGTTTGTTTGACAGTGTCTCATCATCAGACTGAGGCTGCGTTCCAAAAACAGTTTGAGTCGCCCTCGCTCACTTGCCCTCAGCCCTTGCTATGACATCACACGGAGGCCACTTGGAGGGCGGAGGGAAAGTGGGCGGAGGGGGAGTGAAAGGGGTAAATGGAACACACCTGCCCTCGTTCACTCACAGGCCAGACAATCATGGATCAACCACATGTTGTTGGAGTAGCGCTATACTGCCTATTCCAAATCACACAAAATATACGGAGACTCATGTCATTAAGACGGAGACGTATTCTACGCTTGATGGCAATACGTCGGTACCTGGTAATTATCAGAATTATTAGTTTTGTATCAAATGTTATTTGGGCAATTCATTATTTATTTATTTATTTGACAGTTTTGTTGTTTAAATACATTTAACCTACTTTAAGTTTAGTTGACATTAGTTTTAGTTTTAGATTGTTTTTTCCTGATTATTAGGTCTGTTACCACCACCATCCTCTTCCTCCTCCTCCTCCTCCTCATTGTCTTTATGGCCTTAATTGTGAAAAATTGTGGTTCAGACAACAATACAAACACAACACTTAAAGTCATATAGATAGACGTTACAAGGAAC
>NC_065526.1:38786492-38791327 GCF_006386435.1 Epinephelus moara
AGTCATTATCAACGTCGACATGAATGTTAAAATCGCCTACAATAATAACTTTATCTGATTTAAGAACTAAACTGGATAAAAACTCTGAGAATTCAGCAGCTGCCATTTATCATCAATAAGGTGTCCTGTTACACCGAGGTAGTTTTGGTTATTCACCGATGTCCAGTGGTCGCCAGTCAATGCGATACACGGAGCTTGAGCCAACAGCTCCGTTTTCATTAACTTCTCATTGTCATAGAGCTCATGGATACTTGCGACAACAGTGCCCCTCGAAGGTGCTTTGTAAAATGGGTCACCTGAGGCAATCTGGACGATTTCCTGAAGCCCCCGATCTTCAACAATGCTGATGGGCCTGCAGTCCATAGCAACCCATTTAGAGATTGCATTTGTTAGTCTACTTGTTGTTGCTTTGTTGACAGGCTTACCTTGGCTGCACTGTGTTATTTTAAGTTGGCGGACCTGACTTCCAGCTAGCTCTGTGCTAGCGCCACTGCTAGTACTCGCACCAGAAATGTGCTTGGCCTTGAGGTGATATTTAAGGCTTGTTGTGGATCGGTGGTATGATAAAACGTCACGGCAGTATTTGCAGACAACTTTGCTTTTATCTAAATTCCCACCTGGAGTTTTTTTAAACAGAAATTGATTCTGTAGAACGCCAATGTCCGACGCTTCCTCCTCTGCCATCCTTAGTCACTGCCAGGCTGCAGGTGTGGCAACACAGACACAGACCACACAGACAGGCTCTACCTAGATCATGTGACGCGATTAATAATGCGTTAATTTTTCTTTAACGCGTTATTGTTTTCAGATTAATCGCACGCATTAACGCGTTAACGTTGACAGCCCTAATATATATATATACATATATATATCCCCTTGATGCCTGAATGTATTAAAAATTAATTCTATGTGCTTTTGCTTTCAAGCTAATGCGAAATTAAGTGGAGATTGTTAATTTGTCTTTTGCACATAGAATAGATATAAATTTAGGTATGATGCAAATTAGCGACAACAGGCATAAATGGAAAAAAATGGTACAAAAAAAAGAAGAAAAAAAAAGATAATAATAATAATATTAAAACACATTTTCCTGTCTCAGGTATGTAGATTTTATTGATGCCACATAATTATTTTCAATGTCCTGACTATAACACCAACTATTATAATCCAATGTGAAACAGAGCTCAAGCTTTTCACTTAGAACACTGGTGCTAGGAAGTGCATCGTGATTTCCATCAGAGTCTTCATCACTGCTGCTCCTGTTGTCAGTACTAGCTGCTGCTTTCATCACCTGGTGTAGAAAAAAGAAATCACTATATAAGAGTGCAGACATTTTTATCTACATTATATACACATCATGTACACATGGTTACATTCACCAACATATGGCCATGTGTAAACCGCAAAAAGCTGAAACTCTACACGAAATTATAGCATTATTACTGCTGGGTTTTTTTTTATAAGATTATCTATTTGGCCTTTTGCTTTAGGACAGCATGAAGTGGGGAAAGAGAGAATGGGGGAATGATGGGCCCCAGGCTGGGATCGAGCCTGCGACCGCTGCGGCGTGTCTGTGCATGGGGCCTGTGCATGCTGCGTACAGACTACACTCCTAACCAGGTGATGTAAACGGCAGTAACAGGGGCATCGTTAGCTTAGTGGATAGTGCCAACGCGGTGTAGGAGTGTAGTGTTCATCACTATCCCCACTCACTGTCACTGAGACAGCTGTCGTCACTTTTGACTGGTGGAACCCTGGTTTGAAGTCCACCTGGTCTCTTCCCATAGAACACTGATGCATTCATTTTGTTCTGTGTTCTGAAAAACTACAAAAAATGCATTTATGCATTATGCATGCTATTTTTATAATGTTTATAGAAATTAACTAGAGTGTCCTTTCCCAAAGAAAATGCATGTGAGTGCTGAAATCCACCTAAATACAGCATCATTTCTATGCTGCTGTTATGTAACGTTAGCGAATTCGCGACAGACAGAAATCTTCAAATAACGTAAAAATTAATCGCCACATGAAATCTATTCCAATATGTCAGCTGTAGAAGTAAACAATAAGCTGGCACGTATTTTTACCTTAGCACAACTTACCTCATATTGGACATTTTTCTCCAAATTTGCAGCCTCTACATGCAGCGGTTGTTAGCCAAAGCGTTAGCTTCCATGAACTACTTCTCACTCCAACCGGTCCTACAAGAAACCAGTGTTTGCAAAAGGTTCCTAGATACATATTGAATATGCACAAACTGGTATTGGGGGAATGCATACGCTATCTCGGCTGCAGTCTGAATGGAAGCCGTATGATGCAAATTCGCAACAATCGGCTTCAATCCAAAAGTCGTAAAGAAAGTAAGGGAAGAACATTTAATAAAGCCCTGGAGGGTCGGAGTGGATGAACCCGGTTAAAGAGTACCCGCCCGGATGGGAAGCTCTAAACCTAAAGCGAGCGCGCCCACAAGGAGGCAGGGATCATTTCATTGGTCAACAGTAAACCTGGCGTTCTATTGGTTGGGGGATTTTGACAGGGTTGTTGCACAAAAAAATCCAAGAGCAGGGCAGAAATCTGAGAGCAGAAATTCCGCAAGCGCACAGAAACAGTTTGAGCGCGAGGAAAAAAGCCGAAGCTCGAACATGGTATCTGAGTGCGAGCAACATGGTATCTGAGTGCGAGCAACATGGTTTCTGAGTGCGAGCACACAGTTTGAGCAGAAACAGAGTAGATCCAAGCGCAAGCTGAGGCTATTTGAGTGCAAGGGCAGGGTTTTTGAATGTGAAATCAATAAATAATGCTCTCAAACTGATAGACCACTCTCTTGAATAAAGATAGGGATAAAGCTCCATAATGTATGTGCTCATTATTCAGTGAGAGGCAGACAGGTAGGGACATATATGTCTACCAAGAAACGCAGATCAAGGAGAATTCAAATACTGGAATCAACTGTAAATATTAAACATTATTATCCACCCATCCATTTTCAACAGCTTATCTGAAGCTGGGTCACGGGGGCAGCAGGCTGAGCAAGGTACTACAGACGCCCCTCTCCCCAGCAATGCTTTCCAGCTCTTCCGGGAGGATCCTGAGGCGTTCCCAGGCCAGATGAGATACAAACTCTTTTCAGCTGCTTATATCAGGGATCTCATTCTTTCAGTCACTACCCTAAGCTCATGGCCATAGGTGTGGGTTGGGATGAAGATGGACTGGTAAATCAAAAGGTTTGCCTTCTGGCTCAGCTCTCTCTTCACCACAACAGTCCGGCCAAGCCACTAATCCATCTCATGCTCCATTCTACCCTCACTTGTGAACAAGACCTCAAGATACTTGAACTCCTTTGCCTGGGGCAGCAACTCTCTCTCGACCCGGAAGAGGCAATCCATCATTTTCAGGAAGAGAACCATGGCCTCAAACCTCAAGGTGCCAACTCTCTCTCTTATATATAAATCCTACTATTAAATGGAGAAACCTCTGTCCTTCCGTCCGTCTGTCATCAACCGTTTTCCTCCTCACTGCTTTGACCTATTTCTCTGAACTTGCACATAGGCTTTCATCTTGGTCATGTGCAGACAGCCACGATGCTGTTTTTGCATTTTTCCCACATTTCTACTGTTTATATTCACGTGTTTTCCACTACCCATTCATACTGTTCTGTCCCCAGCAGGACATTATTTTTTCTTTGGTTTAGTTATCTCCTCTTGCTGTCAGTAGTTTGTAGCTATTATTGTAGTGTGTGCCTTTAAGAATCTGATCTTTGCACCATGTGACACTCTGCACCATGTGACTCAGTAAGGCAGTTCATAACGAACAGGACAGCCACAGGACTGCACATGCTGCTGCATGTTGCATATTATTGCTAAGTTTGATGATTATTTTTATGATCGTTTGTTAGCTCACATTGCACCATACTAGCATGCTACAGTAAGCTAGTAGGCTAGTCTTGGTTTGTATTGTGATACATGCACATACATTTAAATATGTGATAGAGGTTGTTTTACTGTACATACAGTACTTTGTGCATTATCACACTAGTTCATCATATTATTTTGTAAGCTTTAGATTGGCTACACCGTATGTTAGCTACACTTTACATTAGCTGCTCTGCTGGCTGATATATTTTGTAATATATTTTGGTGATTGTGCTTGTTTTTCAGTTTCACCCTTTTTCTCTGTCAATAAACTGACATTCGAAGATCTCCAGTACTTGATGGAGGAAGGTGTTTAGCTGCTTGTCAGTTTGCACAGGGTTACGTGCATGTGGGACAAGACATACTGTGAGCACCATTAGCAGCGCGAGCTGCACATGCGCGGAGACCACTTGGAAAACACCTGCGCTGGGACCACAGTTTATGGCTGGGACATGCAATTTCAAGCACCAACACTTGCTGAAGACTAAGGTAATGATTTTACTGAATGACATTAGCCTACAAACATTACAAACTAAACATTGCACTGTGCACTTTGCACTGTTTCTTTCATTCTTCCTCCGTGTTGCATGTGTATGTGTGTACCTGCGTGCCCGCGCGTGCCTCTGTGCCGTCAGCCAAAACTATGCTCCATGTATTTTGCCATAAAGCATGTTTCTAAATACTGTGTGCATTGTTTGTCTTACATTAATATTTATTACACAGTGCATTTACAGTGCTCTGATTTTGCATCTCCTCTAATATTTCACCGGTTACAGACCAACTAGCAGTGGAGCTGATGGTAGTGTGGCTAGGGCCAATGAGTTAAATCTGTTCTTCAATAGGTTTGACACTGCTGCCCTGGCCCCTGTTGGCTCTCCTTCTGACTGTCTCCAGCCACCACCACTTCTGACCCCCCCTCCCCCT
>NC_065526.1:38791355-38791518 GCF_006386435.1 Epinephelus moara
GCCCCTGTTGGCTCTCCTGCTGACTGTCTCCAGCCACCACCACTTCTGACCCCCCCTCCTCCTCCTGATAGCACCTCATCCAACTTGGTGAGCCCCTCACACCCATCCCCCACTCCTCACACCTCCTCTGGCTCCCATGCTACCTGCCCTCCTCTCACTTTGG